>NC_056727.1:922207992-922387992 GCF_019279795.1 Protopterus annectens | reverse complement strand
TGTGTGTGTCTCTGTGTTTGTACTGTATGCTAGGGCTAAAGTTAGGGTCAGGTAAGGGGAAAATAAGAATCAGATAAAGGGATGGAAATAGTGTTGTGTGTTGGCATGCACATGGTGAATTTCTGAGCAGTCTTGTGTACTGGTAGTGTTACAGAAAGTTTTTTTTGTTTTTTTATGATAAGCTGCACAGTTGGGTATAGGGTCAGAATTAGGATTACGGTTCACCCCCCCCCCTGCTCCACCTAAGTAATATGTGCTAACCCTATTTACACACCTTACCTTAAAAGAAAAAGCACTTTCTGTAACACTACCAGTATTCAAACAATTTTGAGCTGGATCTTGGTTGGGTTATGGTTAGCACATCCAAAAAGAAAATTTGATTCCTTTTTTGATGAACTGAGTTTCAGTCACTTGTGTTGTCCACTTGCTCTTCCATTTCCTGCTCCAAATCATCAGTAAATTCAGTTAGCCATAGGTTAACTTAGATCATTGGTTTGAAGATCAGAAAAGTAAATACTAAATTGGAGGGGTCCCAGCAGAAAGGCCTGAGGGATATTGTCCACGTTTTTACTTTCTGCGGTTGCTCCAGCTACTTAACCATGTGTATTTGTCTGACAACCAGTTTGCTATCCACCTCACAATATAAGAGTTCACACTTAGGTCTTTGAGTTTGTTGGCAATACTTGCATTGGGAATCTTGTTAAAGACTTTAACCAAATTGAGGTATGCTGTGTATTTAGTTGCCATCCACAGCTTCCACTACCCTTGATGAAGGCAAATTGGTGAGGGTCTACAACAATAAGGTTTTCAATATCTGCATTCACAGAGCCTGATAATATGCATTCCATGGGTTTTCAAACTAGACTGATTATGTTAATGGGTCTGTAATTACTAAAAAGGATGCAGGGCCATCTTTGTGTAACACCATTACAATGGCGATTTTCCAAGCTTCAAGAACATACCAAGTGAATAGAGAGGCTTAGGTTGAAAATGTTTGAGAAAAACTCTTATATGGCACAGAATCTTGTTTGAGTTTCAAAAACGCATTATTTCTCACTGTAGATGTAAGATTTTATATATATATATTTTATATATATATATATATATATATATATATATATATATATATATATATATATATACTGTATTTTACTTACTTATTTGGTTTTGTTTACTTACCAGATGTATTGGATCTGCATTAAATGTTTTCAATCATTGCTGTATTACTATATCATTATATTGCTCTTTGGGCCCAGGTCATAGTTGAAAAGGGTCATTGGACCAATCTACTTAGTTAACAAATCGTATCCTCTCATCCTTTTAGATATCCATAGTGGGACATTTTTTTACTAAAACATATTTTTCAGGATAAACCATACTGTTAGCAACGTTGAAAGCCTTAACCACATATTATTATCAAAATATCCAATGATTGACAAATTGGTTGCTTCTTTTACATATATAAACACACACATTATGCATACATTATATCATCATGCTACAACAAGATTGCCAAGTTTGCTACTGAAGCCTCATATAGGTCCCACCACTGTCTATCTCTTAAGCAACTCAACTGGCTTGAGTTGCCTCATATACTTCGACTCAATCATCTCTCTATAGCCCACAAACTCTATTACCTTCCTGAGAACTCAAGCACTTCAGCACCTAATTCAGCCCTACATTCCCTCTAGAGCCTAAAGATCTGGTAACCAGAACCTCATAACTGTCATCAAACATAAAAAGGAAGCTGGTAAGTCCCTCTTTGCCAACACCATTGCCAAAACCTGGAACACACTACCAAGCCAAATAACTTCTACCACCTCCTTTAGTCAATTCAAAAAACTCCTGAAAACCCACTATCTATGTACTGGCTGTGCTCATGGCACTCACCAGGCTAATCCATACCAAGTGAATTTGTCAGGGTACAGCTATGTATAAACAGTTTCTCCCCTGAAAGCTTCCAAACCGGTATACATTTACCTTACAAAACTTAAAACTCAAAAGAAAAAAAATCCTCTGATTGTCTACTGTAAGAAATGTTAATCACTAGCATGATGTCCTGCTGTGTGTATATATATACTATATGTATGTATGTTTGTTTATTTATTTATTTATATTTGTTGACCGGGAGTGTCCGACTGGACGTAGGTCTATTTTCAGCGGAGACCCGGGGAGAAATGCTCCACAGTTAAAATAAACAGACAGTAGTTACATTGGATTACATAGCGATTAACAATTTACATAGCAATTACTTACAACATATTTACAGATGAAGAACATAGTACATCAGTAGACAACTAGAATCTTTATCTGTGAAGTACATAACAGACATTAACAAATGTTACAAGAAGAAGTTCCTGCTGTATAATAAGTACTGGCTTATGAGAATCTGAGCTTGCTATAATCAAGGTAGTTAGTGGAGTGGAAAGAAAGGTAGTGGTTAGATGGGGAGGGTGATATTAGAGTGGGAGTTGCAAGGGCATAGCCAGCATGTTTTTAGGTGCGCTTTTAGTAAAGTTTTGAAGTGGGTGCATGATGGTAAGGAGGTAATTGTGGGTGGGAGGGAGTTCCATAATTTGGCTATGGTGCAAGAGAATAGTGCTTCACCAGCAGAGTTATTGGCTTTAGTGATCTGCAAGTAATTTTTGTTGCTGGATCTTAGTGGTCTGGTGGTGCGATAGGGTTGGAGTAGATTCTGGAGGGAAGGGACATTTAGTGGATGATTTACTAGTTTGTGGGGAAGTGAGAGTTGATACCATTGAAGGAGGTGAGGGAGTTCAAGCCAGCCCAGTTCAGCAAGTGAGAGACAGTGGTGACTACGGTAGGATGCCCCTGTGGCGAATTTGGCGATTTTGTTGTAGCAGGTCTCTAGCTTGTTTAAATCGCATTGCCTTAGGTTGGTATATATTGGAGAGGCATAAAGTAGGGTGGAGATAAGGTGGGAATTTGCTATTGAAATCTTTGCTGCTTTGGTGAGAAGTTGCTTATTTCTGTATAGCGCTCCTAGTTTATTGTGGACTTTTTTTATGGTCAAGAATATGTGAATGTCAAATTTTAGTTTATTGTCTATTTCCACTCCTAGCAATTTGGTGTGTTCAGTTGGGTATATAGTGGTGTTTACTTTTGCTGTGATGTTAAAGTGACAGTTGTTTTGAGTATGTTTGGTGGGTTGGAAGATGAGTAGTTTAGTTTTGTTTGGGTTGAGTATTAATTGGGCATCGTTTTACCAAGTTTCAACAGAGGAAAAGGCTTCCTGTGTGACTTTTTGTAGTTTGGGTAGGGACTGGGCTGAGCAGATGATGGCTGAGTCATCTGCGTTTTGTATGAGTGTGCCATGTTTGGTGGCAGAGGCTAGATTATTGGTGAAAACAGGGAAGAGTAGGGGTCCAAGGATGGATCCTTGGGGAACCCCTATGGAGACAGGTAGTTGGGGAGATATGTCATTCTGCCATACAACGGATTGTTGGCGGTCAGACAGGTAACTCTGAAACCAGTTGGTGACCAATTGTGAGAAGGATAGGTTATTAAGGACAGAGATAAGTTGTTTGTCTGGGACCATGTCAAATGCTTTAGATAGGTCTAGGAAAGTAGCAGAGGAGAGATAGCCATTGTTTTTATGCTGAAGGATAGTGTTAGTAAAGGAGAGTAAGGCAATGGTGGTGCTATGGTTTGGTCGGAAACCATGCTGAGTATTGGAAAGGAGGTTGTTAGTAAGGAGGTAGTCTGAGACCTGAGAGTGTATGCATCTCTCTAGTATTTTGGAGAGTGGAGAGAGAATAGCTATGGGGCGTTAATTGGTTAGTTCTGTGGAGGGTAATTATATGTGATACTTTCCACAGTGTGGGAACGTAACTTTCTGACAGAGATCGGTTAATCAAGATGGATACTGGGTAGGCCAGAGCATCAGCTGCGATTTGTAGATATTCACTTGGGAGGTTGTCTGCTGCTAATCTGGTGGGCTTAAGTTTAGTTAACAGTTTTTTTTATGTTGGTGGTAGGTACAGGAGAAAAAGAGAAGGCAGTGGGGAGATTACTAGTTGAAGGTGTGGGTTGGAGGGGGGGGGGGTTGTGTTGTTTAGCTAGTGATAGTATGGTTTCTGTGAAGTGTGTGTTAAATGAGGTAGCAATATTTTATGAGGAGTGAGGGATGTTAGGAGGAGGGGTACTGACTTTACCTGGGTGGAGGATGGAGTTTATGGAGGACCAGAATTGTTTGGGGCTGTGTTGAGAGGAGTCTAGGGCAGACTGGTAGTATTGGAATTTGTCCTTTTTTAATTTGTTAATCACCAGCATGTTGTCCTGATGTGTATATATGCCATATGTATGTATGTTCTACTTCTTTTTACTCTCATGTAATGTATTGTAATGTGGAGCTTTTCTCCCAGGGCCTCCGCTGAAAATGGACCTGTGTCCAGTCGGACTTTCCGGGTAAACAAATGTAAAATAAAATAAATAAATATTAAGAGGTATCACTTATATTATCACAGTTGTATAGTATTTAGGGAAAAGTGAATGGTCTTAAAATATCAGGGCATTTTTTTATTCTGCATCCCTATCCTGTAAGTCACAGGTGCCCCAAAACAGGTGACAGCCATCAGGTGTGTAGCCAGAAATGTCTGTTTTGAGGTATGTTAAATTCACCTCAGAGTACAGTGAAAGGAAGAGACAGTACATAAAGTAACAGTGCAAATGATAACCATCCCTTTATTATACAAAGCAGCACCATGTTACGAAATTAGTTTGTAAAGTTACTTAACCAAAAGAAACGTAGCAAACTAATTTCGTACCTGCAAGACAAACACTTGGGGGCTGCCAATTCATTTAGAAGACCCCCATTCATACCTACAAACCAAAGAAAGCAGTGCACATTCTGTACAAAAAAGAGCAGCACGCCCTTCTGTTTGTATACAGAAGTGTAAGAATAGCCTTCCCTCCGTCGTATGTCATTGGCTGAGATCCTAGGGGGGCGGGATCGTGGTTCGGCAGGGGCTGGAATAGAGGCGGCCCTTGTCAGCCATCTTTCAATTGTGTTTGCAGCTAGCAGCTAGGAGATACTGCTCTTACTGAGCTATTACAGAGGGTAAGTTTTATTTTTTATAAATATTGGCTTCTGCTATCGTATAACCAGTCAAGTCTTATATATTCTGTAAGGAAATAGTTTCTAAATAAATTCTCTGTGTTTAACTTCATAGTAAAAAAACTTTTCTGGTGACAAATTGTGAGTAGAAACAGTGCTGTAGTGTGAGTTTCCTCTATGATAGCCGTATTGCTGCTTGCATGGGAAAGAGCTTGTTTCTCTGTTTTTTTTTCTCTTCAATCCCATCTATTTTTTCACTCGATAAAAATTATGTATTTTGTGCTTATTTGTCAAGAAAGGCGCAGTGAGGGTCAAAAATAAGTTGTTGGGCATCTAGTGAATAGTTTGTAGTTGGGTTTTCATTGGGACTATGTGGTTTATTTTGGAGGTGAATTTCCCTCGCTTTCCCCTTCGTCTTGTCTTTTGCTCCCCGGTTGCTGTTAGACTTCACCATCTTGTCTTTTTTCTCTATTCACCGACCATGTTGTGTGTGTCTTCTGTTGCAGTTGCTTGGCATGTTGTAGGTGTGTTTAGTAAACAGTGGGAGCATGCTGTCAGTATTGCCAGTGTATGCCAAAGGTTTTGGGGTGTTTTTTTGCGCTTTATTTTTATCATTTTGTGTATTTTTATTAAATGTGGCTAACTGGACTGTATCCCATCCCCCACATATAAATGGTGAGGGGGGAGGGGTTGTAATCTAACCCGACAGTTGGCAATCTCGGTAACCGACAATTTTCATGTAGATAATGTATGCAAACGGCATGAGTCCGGAGCCGTTACGGAAACCGAGGGTTTTGTTTTGTTGCTATGCAGAACTTTATTTGAGTAGCGTTACTAGTTCTGGAAAGGGAAGTGTTCTTGGTGCCTGTTAATTCCCAAGGGCACTTCACCACAGACATGTTCTTTTAAAGGCTGTTTTTTATTTATTTAATTTCGTTAGGTCTTTATCTAAAGTTTGTAAAACAACTTTTCAGTACTGCTATGTAGTGTTTTTTAAAACGTGTTAGAAATATTCATCTATTATAACTTATTCCCAGTTGTATGGGGGGTGAAATGAGTGCCAAACGGCGTTTGTGGAGTAATTTGAGTGGTAGGGCCGGCTTGGCTTAATAGTAACATGTAATGGGTCAGTTTTTCCTAGGTCAGGTTAGAACCGTTGGGGTTTCCGTTTTACGGCACCGGGGCTGTGACATTGTACGTTTGGGACGCCTAGCGGAGTAAAGTAGATTTTCTTATTTTCCATTTTCTGTCTTGTGTTTTTGTTGGAGTAGATGTGATGTGCTGTAGCCCTGCAGGCGGTTGAAGGGGGGGGGGGGTTCCTGTAATCCATACGTCGGGGGTTCTGCTTGTAGTAAACGGCTTTTATAGTAAATGTCTCCCTGTATTTTAGGTTCTAAAGTTTGAGGAAGTTTGAAGTAACATGGCTCGTACCAAGCAGACGGCTCGTAAATCTACAGGAGGCAAAGCGCCCAGGAAACAGCTCGCAACAAAAGCAGCCCGTAAGAGCGCGCCCTCCACTGGTGGGGTTAAGAAACCTCATCGTTACAGGTAAGTCCTGGACGTATTAACGGATTTAATTTTTGTTGCAGGTAATTTGACATGCGCTGAGTATATTTGAGTCAAGCACTCCATGCAGTGTTTTGGTGCAGCACTTCACATATACGGATTTACTGCAGATCGGTCTGTCGCGGAGGAACACTTTATTGGTCGGGAGGTGAGGAAAATATAATCTGGAGTTTAATCGTGTAGCAATGACGTCACACTTGAGTAAATGCCGCCCCAGGCGACCTCTGTTTGTAGCTGCGCTCCAGCCTCCGCTTGTGGTTATAGGGGAAAGGCTTTTTTTCCTGTTAAGCGAGTGCAGTTCCTTTGTGGGACAGATTGACAGTAGGGTGCAAGTAGAGCTTTGATCGTGGTTGCCGTTAAGTAGCCTGGTGTCTTATTTCCAGCTTTGTTCTGTTTTGAGCACTTAGTGGGCGCTAATTTTGATTTTTATGCTGCTTGATTTACTAAGCGAACAACGTTAATGGGTTTTCTTCAGTGTATTTGTACTGACTTTACGCATGCACTGCGAGAGGAAGGAATTGTTATCTCCGTAGTGCAGACAATCCCATGGAAGTACAAACGTCTTGCTAAATCGAGGTTATTAGCTTGACCGTCCTAGACCTCAAAAATGCTTCGTAATTGTCTGCCTATACTATTCTGCTTCTAAATTTGACGTCGTACATCGTTATACACATTAGCCGGGCATTAAAAGGAGTGTGAAATCTAACCAAGAACAGGATGTATAGAAGTCGGGGCACTTCAATGTGTTGGTGACAGTTGCTTTATTCTGTTTACATATTGTGTGACCGGAGCAGTTAGCTTCGATTGGACAGCGCTGTACCACTTGGCTTTTTATAGCCAGCACCAACTAAACAGTCTGACATTTCCCCCAGCGGAACGTTTTGAATGTTCCACTTCGCTGTTTTCATGAATTGTCGGACTACATATTGTGTTACACTTGGCTGTTGCCGTGCTAAACTTCTTAATGTAGAGTTTGTTTTGAGTCATCCTGTGCCTTAATTGTGTTGAGCCAACAGACAGCATTTTGCATTCTTGCCCCAAGTGAGAATATGGTGTCCTGAATGCTGATGAAGTGGCTAATAGTTTATATTTTAATTCCGGAACAGTTTTCAGATGCTGTAAATGCAGCGAGCAGGCTTGTCTCATTAACCTGCTTAACTTTGTGCAAGATGCTTGGTGTGTGAGTGATGAACACCGGGCAGTAAGGTTACCGTATTAGCGTAGTTTTGACAGTTTGTTGCTGTAGCGTAATGTGTTTTAAGCAGTAGTTTATATAAGTCACGTCAGATAAAAGCCCCGGCAAACAGTTGCGGGTACCAAAAAACAAACAAACTTTTGAAACACAAAAACGGTCACCAAATCAGCGAGCTCCTACCAGCAGCGATTAAAAGGAAATAGTCTTTGCCTTGAGCAACTCTCGTAAACGTACTCACCAATAAAAGCAGAGACGGTAACAAAAAAACCTGAACGTATTTCAAATAACAAATGCGTTTTCGCTGAAGTACAACCACAGCTTCTTCAGCTTCTTTTTTTAAATCTCTGAAGAAGCTGTGGTTGTACTTTTATTTGAAATAAACTTGGCGTTAAGTTTTTTTTCAATGGTTTGTTGTTACTGTCTTTTTTTTATTGGCGAGTGGTACGTTAGAGTTAGACAATCGCAAAGACTATTTTTTTCATGCTGCTGGTAGGGTTTGTGCTATTTGTTTCAAACAGTTGCGGGTGCCAAGCCATCCTCCACTTATAGCTAATGTAAGCATTTCTAAAGAATTGCGTTTCTGCAAGCCAACTTCTATCCCCTCCCTCACTACTTTATGGTAAACCAGCGAAAAATGGTCTTTATTTGGCATTATTTTGCATCTCAAATTACTTTCTAAGCTACTAACATGAACGTCTGATTCTACCACATATTTTTGCACTGTCCTTGAACGTTTGGTTCTCTGGTAACTGAAGATTACATTTGGGCGGTGATCCTTTTACTTTTATGCAAATGCATGCTGATGTTCCCTAAAAGCTTCATGTGTTGGTAGTGACCTAGGCCAATAAATACTGGCATCTTCCTTCTTGCGCACAACTTTGATCTAGTGTTCTCCATTATGTCTTGTGTGCGCAGCATCATACACTAATGTAGTAAGGGGGTAAACATATGCCACAGGGAGTTTAGTATAACAAATATGTTAAGATGGCGATTGGCAGACTGTGTTTTACAATAAAGAAAAAGTGAAAGGAATCTGAGATGGTTGTCCCGTCACTATGGAATTGTTAGATTTAATAACCCAGAATGAAATGTTTTGTTTGCGGAAGTCAGGACTTGCTGCACCTAATGGTTTATTTTGTAGTACATTGAAAAGTAGTATGTGGGCTAGTGGGCTAGTTTTTTCAGCAGGCATTACATACAACACACTGGCTCACATGAAACATTAAACTGAGGTGGCATCTGTCCGTTTGTAGTAGGCAGTTTTGTGCAAGATCCACAGCACATGTCAGAGATTCGCCCATGTGCTGATAAAATTTCCTCTACTAGTGTAAATGCCACCTTGGGTGGTTGCGTTTTATTTTTGAACTGGCATTGATTTGTAAGAAAATACTATGCAGTTTTGCTAGATGGTAAAGTCCAGGTAATTCAGGTACTTTGGTGCATTTCGTCAAGTTTCTTGCAGTACCCATTTTGGTCCACTTGGTGAGTTTGTGTAGCTTTTTAAAATCATTGTCATGTTTTTGTCAGGTTATGTTCTTGGCAGATGTGGACAGTATCCTGATTTTTTTAAACAATTTTTTTTTCATGCTGCTGTAGTCTTTGGCAGGACAGATGGATCTTTGTTCTGTGTAGTTGAAACAAGAATGGTGCTTCTGTGGCTGCACTGTTGCAGACAAATAGAAGCTAGGCTAGAAGCTGCCGATCCTGGCAATATTTTTACTGTTTGCGGGTCTTTGCAAACATTGTTCTAAACAAAATAAGATTAAGGAATAGTGTCTTTAGCATTTAGTCTAGATTTTGATGTGGGAAGAGTCTTTATTTGGAAATCCAATAGTTGGTTAGTAATTTTATTGATGGCAGGCTGTGTTGTATGTGTTGGAAGCTGCCTACATTAGAGTGGTTCATAGTTGGGATGTCGCCTGATTGGTAGTTTCAGTTGCTATATTCACATGCTTCCTAGACCATCTTGCTTGGGGGGGGGGGGGGGTAGGACAGGGTGTCAGCAAAAATACTTGTACGTTTTTGGTTATGGGGAATAACTTTTTCCATAGGCTCATGAGATTTTGAAAAGCGAGGATCTTTGCTTGTGTAGCACATCACTAACACTGCAAAAATAATGGCTGTATTATTCCCATCTGAGAACTGTGGGATGTAGAAGATTGGTATAGGTGAGCAGGGTCCTTGCCAGAGTTGGTGGCCCAGTGAGAGGATAGCTGAACTACCACATGAGCCATAAGCACTGATGCTGAAATGTAAGCTTTGATTTGGAGAGGATAGCTGAACTACCACATGAGCCATAAACACTGATGCTGAAATGTAAGCTTTGATTTGGTGTGTGAGTTAATGTGCCATGACTATTCACACACACTTTTTACCTGTAAAGGTAGGTACAGCCCCCCCCAAGATTAGCTTTGATGGGTGGTGTATCATGAGTGTAAAAGGCTGAAACTACTTCTGGATGTGCCCCTTTTGTTACTGTGCAGGACTGTCTCCTGATATGCATTCTCAAATGCTACTGAATTGGTATACAGTACTATTTAAACTGTTTGCAAAAGTCCCAAGTGTAGTGGTCTTGTAGCCATGTTGAAATTGGCATTTGGAAGTGTTGGGTAGCCTATATACTATACTGGATGGAGTAACTTGTACTTTGCTGGGACTAGTTTCCTTCAGGGCAAGCCTCTTCAAGGTGGTGTGAGATGAGATATTTTAAAGGTCAGTGTAAAATTTGGTTCTGAGTTAAGTTGACAGAAGTCACACCCATTTTGACACCACTTTCATTACAACTCTCATTTTAATTTTAAATCTCCTGTAAATCCACAGTTCATTCTTGTTACAGCTCCCATGATAAACTAAATCTCCTGTAAATCCACAGTTCATTCTTGTTACAGCTCCCATGATAAACTAATCTTTGGATTTGTGTTCTGTCTGGCTTGCATTGGATTGAGAAACTATGTCCTGGCTCATATTTAAAGCTGTCAGTGAAAAGATGGCATCAGTGTGTACTATTTAAATTTTGCACCACACATGCATCTACAGATGTACAAGCCACCCTCAAAAAATAGTGCATTTGTCTAGTGGTACTTGCAAATTGGCACATCAACTAAGCTGAAAAAGGGGCACTTGTCTACTAATGCTCCAACCTTCTGTCACACTTGCTTTCTATGGAATTACCAGCAAATTAGAAAGTCACTACTAGCTAGTATTCAAAACTCAATACAGTAAAACATTATCTGGTTTCCCCTACTGTTTGCCTCACTCAGATGCTTTCTATAGGTAGAAGCCATGTCTCAAAATAAAGTCTTCTAATGTTTCAAAAGTATTGCATTACTGGTGTGCTTTCTAGAGTAGCAGCAGCAGTCTGGGCATAAAATGCCTGAAAGGCTACTCAAGTAAAATGCACAGATTAAGGCTGAAGTAAAATGCACAGATTAAGGCTGAATCAAAACAAAATCCTTGGGCTGTCCCTTTAAAGCCTTAAGCCACAGGATTCTGGTCAGTGTCCTGTGAACAAAATGGTCTCCTTTGAATTGGGTTGTGCTGTTAATGCATCAGTTTTTTTGGCTTCATGTTACAAGTTGTAACTTGGAGTGGAGATGTATGTTGTAAGTAGCTCAGGAAGGGTACTAGCATTTTGACTGGCAGCCTGAAGTTGTTCTCTACTAATTTCTAGTTGGTAGTAGCTGTCCCCTTAAAGTGGTTTGAGGCTATGTGCTTGGTCGTTTTTGTGTGTGTGCACTAAAGCTATCCGCTTAGTAAGCCACAAACCCTCCCAATCCCCAAGAGCATACCACTAGATTCATACTCTTATCTACTCCTTTCTTTGTAGTGATAGTAAGGGACTGAGCTGATGCTGGATGTAAATTGAATTTCTTTTGCATTTGTCAAGTGTGTAACTTTCTAGGCATTGCATTGCCTGTGCATATTTCCATCTCAAGTTCAGTGTTTGCAGCGAGAGCTGGTATAAGTTTGTGATGCCGTGTGTCTTATGTTCACTGGATATTGAAATTGGGTTTAAGTCTTGATGGTCCTAATGCATGGCTTGGATTTGGGTTTGTAGGCTATATAAGTATGTGGATATCCATGCAGAGGTTTGTAGGCTATATAAGTATGTGGATATCCATGCAGACAAGCTGAATAAGACACCAGGAAAAATTGAAATTTAAGGTTGTTTTTTCCCAGGGCTAACACCCCCCCCCCCCCCAACTTTTATATGCCAAGACTACCATTTCCTGGAGTATTCCATATCTGAGGTGTAGAAGCCAATCTGTTTCATTCCTGACGCTTCAAATGGTTATCGAACGACTTGTGTACAGCCTCATTGATGCATTAAGGTAAATACGTGCAGATAGCAAAGTGGAGGGGGTTTCCTGTTTCCAGCTGCATTTCTTGTCAAGAAGGGAAGCTTCTGGCGCTTGGCAATTTCTGCAGGTAATTTTCATAGAACTTTCATCTTTATAATCTGTAGTCCTCACAAATGACTGCCAGTGATGCTTTTGATCTTGTTGACTGGGTTAGTCTGAGCGAAGTCCTTTTTCGGCAAAGGCCCAGGAAGAACTACTCCGCAATTAGTGTAGACAAAACAAATGGTATAATCCAAAAGTGTATAAACCTATTGCAGTGCAGACTCTGTATAAACAGATCATGGGAAGAAACTGTTGTACATCAGGCAAACCAAATCCAGGGTGTCGTTTTGTGCACCAGAGGCTTTATATAAGTATTTATTAGTCTAAATCTGGCCAACTGTTTCTGTACCAAGCTGTCCATAATTATAGATTTCCCATCTAATCAAGATTTTTCGTGAGTACTAATGAGGAGCTTTGGTTATAGATAGGTAGTTTCTCTACAAAACGGATGGCTGCATGGGCCAACCTCAAAGCCTCATTAAGTGCTTGTCAAAAAGTAAACTTTGGCAGACCTGCTAGAGGCTCACCTGCATCTGTCTGGATTAAATAAATGGAATAATTGATGCCTAGCACCCTCTCTTGCAAAGAAAGGGTATGCCAGAGCACTAAAGGGTCACATAAGCCTGCTCCAGAAAACGAGTCTCAAGTTGTGGTATCCTGTGGGCGCTGATGATGGCTGTCAGCTTGTGTAGTGTTCACCTTGGAGTAGAGCCAGGTGGCTGCTGTATTGACTTCCCCAAAATGACATTCTGAGGCTAAAATGTTGCTAATCAGCTGTTTTATGTAACTGCCCTTACTACACACTTGCCTTTTGGAGAGATGGGGAAGCCACCGTTTTTCAAACCTTTGTCTTCAGGTCTTTTAAGAACCTTGTGGGGGGTGGCTTCTGTCAATTGACACATTCCAGAGTGTTTTGGGTCTGCAGGTCACAAACCCTTCCCTCTTGTAAGGAGTTCTCTGCTGGTATGTAATCTGTGTATGAGGTATTGGCTGGGGTTAGTGCTATCCAAGGGGTGTCTTTGATATTTGCCCTCAGTCAGCAGTTTGTGCATATTTGATAAACAAGACCTCTGGTTAACCAAGCCTGAGCTCAGTACTACTTGAGGTGCCTTCCACATCAACTGGGGTGGTCTTTCAGCCAGTTGGCTATTCACTGTTTCCTTCAAATGCACCACCATGTATGGTAGGTTTTGGCCAGGGTGAGGTGCTAAACAGTGACGCACTAACAGCAGTTGGCATGATCCTCTTAAAATGGCTAGTCTTATTTTAAGCCACACCGTTGCAGGTGTGTAATATACATACGCGCACAAACTTCCATTGTCTGTGGTTATTAAATTGAGGCCCTGTCTGAGTTGGCTGTAAGCCTTGTCTAATCTTTCACATCTGAGATCCCCCCCCCCCCCCCACAAAGTACTCTGGCCAAACTCCCACACCCGTTGGTGGTCTCTGAAAAGAGGTCACTAGACAGAGTAATCTGGTTCACAAATGTTTACATTTTAAGTGTTTTAATAGAATGGTTTGATTCCTGACTGCATGCTAGCATTTGAGGTTGGGTTATTGCATTGAGATGTGGTTACTGAGGGGACTTGCACCATGGACCCGAAGGTTGGAATTGCCACAATCCTGTTGGGCTGCTGCCTTGATACTGGTCTTCCCCAGCGCTCATGTGGTTGATATGCCCCATGTGCATGCTTCCCTCAAGCCAGGAAATATGGTCACACCACCCCCTGTAGCTCCATATGTTCTAGCTCTGCCTTTGATAGTCTGGATTATAGTTAAGGTCCTCGTGACTGTTTGGGTCTCTCTGACATTCACTTGACTAGCTTGACTGAAGTCTTGGTACTGCTACTTCCCTACAACACTGCTTGGGGGTGAGAGTAGCTAAACTAAACCACTTGAATATAGAGGTGTCTTAGTAGCGAATCCATCTAAAGAGCTAACTCTAACCATTGTCAGTCTGCCAACCACAGTAGACTTTATACTAGACAGATGGGTAGAATAAAGGCTTGCCCCAGCAACATTTTGGACTGAAGTGTGTAATTTGACCTGAAGTGACTTTCACACACTTGGTGTAGAGAGAAATAGTCAAAACCAGAGTGAGGTTGGACATGTGCTGTTAAGTTGCATTGTATGATTGCTTTGGTGCAGCCAAGTATTGTAAATAGTATGCTTGTAAAGAAAAGGTACTAAAACCCTGAATGTCTGTCTTGTTTTGTCCACCCCCCCCCCTTTTTTTTGCAGGCCAGGTACGGTTGCTCTTAGAGAAATCAGACGTTACCAGAAGTCGACAGAACTTTTGATCCGTAAACTACCTTTCCAGCGTTTGGTTCGTGAGATTGCTCAAGACTTCAAAACAGATCTGCGCTTCCAAAGTGCTGCCATTGGTGCATTGCAGGTAATTTGTCTTAATTCCCACGGGGGGGGGGGGTTCCCACCTAGTAACACTGGTGGTTGGACTTGAGACTTGCAGTAGAGTTCTTTACATTGCCAAAATAAAATGAGAATTTATAACAGTAGTGAAGTAATTGCCCGTATGTGCTACATATTTAGTGCTTGTGTGTACCTGATGCAGTATATTTTCTTCAGTATCTGGGGTATTGGCATGCTTGTCCCCAGCAGAAAAGCCACTTTCCACAACACCCCGGATGGATTTGTAGGTAGCTGTGTAGTTGTAGACTGACTTGGCTAGTATTTGTTTACCAATACCATTCAGGTCTGTGGCCGATGGTGCAGAAGCAGGAACATTACCCTCTTGAAGAATGACACAGGTGGTTAGGCAAAATGAATTGGTGCACAAGTCCCTGTGTGATTACAGCAGAGTGCACCCACAGGCTCTTCTGCAGCTACCTCCTAATGAGACCTCTAGATGTCCTATATTCCAAAGACCATGCTACATGCGGGGTGTTAGTGTCATCTTAAAGCATACATTATGGCAAAATAAGTGTGATATTTGACTTATTCCAGCTAAACGGAAAAATTGAAAATGTATACGGTCTTTGTAGTGTAATTTTCATATTTAAATAGTGCAGCATTCGGGTAATGACTGCTTAGTCTCATATTAAAGCATTCGGCTGTATGATGAAAATCCTGCTGGTAGTATGTCTCCTGCTTGGTTACGGAGATCAAAAGCTGTCTTTAGAACTGAATGCTACTGATGCCAATATTAATCTATCCTGGGTTTTGCCATTTACAGATTTCTAGTAACACTTTGCAGTTCCAGAGTGTTGCTGGAACTGTAGGGTGACTTAGTTTTAGTTTTTTAAAGGCTCAAGCATCGCACATTGGGAGTTAAAGGTGCACGCGCGCACACACACACACACCAGCTTTACTGGAGGAATGAGTTTAGTTTGAATTTGACTGTTCATTGTGTTGGCTCACTTTATTCTCGTGGTTAAAGATGAACTGTTACCAAGTTTTTAATGTCATTTTTACTTGCGTTTCATAACGTATAATACACTGATCTTTTAAGGAAGAGTTTGAATGTTAATTTTTTTTTTTTTTAGGAAGCAAGTGAAGCCTACTTGGTTGGCTTATTTGAAGACACCAACTTGTGTGCTATCCATGCCAAACGTGTCACAATTATGCCAAAAGATATCCAGTTAGCACGTCGTATCCGTGGAGAGCGTGCTTAAAATTGACTGGGGAACTCTCGCATTCCCAAAAATCTTTTCTTCCTGTTACTGGTAGTTATATGAATGTTAGGTATTTTTCCATGGGAACTTAAGGGTACCTTAAGTGTGTGGCAATGATTTGGGGAGGGGGTGGATGGGAGGGGAACAAATCAGGAATTGGCAATTTTCATTTTTCCATTTGTGTGAATTTTTAATGAATGGGGACATAGCATTAATAGTAAAAATATTTCATTGAACAAGTCTCAACAGTTAAATTTATAAATAAACAGGTAAAATTTCTCTGGACAATGCCAGCATCTGGATTTTTTTAAAACAGAAGTTTATCAGTGACAACTAAATGGTGTTTGTAGCATTTTTATCATAGATTCATTCACTATATACTTTTTCTAAGTTGTACATGAAAGTACATGTTTTTAATGTTGTCTGTCTTCTGTGCTATTCCTGTAAAGTTTGCTATTAAAATGTTAAACTTATTTCAGTCAAGTTGTGTTTTTTGAACATTCAGTGAGCTTGGAAAGTGGTATCTTGCCTGTATATTTAGTGTAGGGGTTATGATTTCATAGTTAATGCCCAGGGGGTACCTCTAGCTGTCTATGTGAATTTTTATAGTCTCAAGACCTTTTGGCCCTAGCCCTATGTATTGTTATGGCTGGTTTGTATGCTTGACCAACTCTGCTCACTTGGCTCCTTCATTTATCTGTGCCAAAGGACAGGACCAATCACAAAGTGGCGCTGTCTTATTTGAGGCTGTTGACGATATAAACACTTCAAGACCCCTTTTGGGCATTCAGGGTGGTGACTTTCATAAAACAAAGCCTTTTCATGGCTGTAGTCCAGAATAACTTCAACTTCCAATGAGATCTGGAATATTTGGATCTTCGTGTGTCAGTTATGTGGGCTTGCGACTCCCAGTCACAAGCATGCCTCCCCATCCCATTTTGGTTGGTGGAACTGTCAAGTTGGTATTGTCCTAACGGTGGCATTCCAGACTCAAGTTGCAAAAATTGATTTTCTCGGAATATTAAGCCTGTTAATTTAGCATGCAAGAGTAGAGTATCCCATTTAATTCTTGGTGGCAGGCCATCCCAGCGAAACTTCTGAGGCACTAGACTGTATATTGCATTTTTAGCTTGGTCCCTTTTTTTCAACATTTCAGGGACTTTCCTGTAATGTTTGAACACTAAACAAAGGTGATGGTCTTCCTATGAGATCACTGCTACATTAGCCCCCTGTGATTGCTATGAATAAGCCATTGGAAGCATTAGCACTATGTAGCTAATGTGTAGAGCTACAAATTAAGAACTTTTTTTCATCTTTGAAAGGTTTGCCAGTAAAGGCCAGGTTCCCAATGGAAAAAGTTTACTTGCCTCGATCCATGACACTGCTGGATCTTGCTAAATTAATAGGTTGGTTATAGAGCGTGTCATGCTAGAAAAACTGCACACTAAGGTGTTTATCCCATAGACAGAGGTCTTCCACAAATGTTGGCCCCTTATGTCCCCTTACTTGTCTTGTAAATCTTGCATGTTGTCATTTCTCCTACCGACCATCCAGATCAGCTTTGAAAATGCAAGTCGTTGGTGTTAATCTGGGTAGATATTTTCACTGCTAACCAGTCTATTGGAGTATGCAGTAATGAGGATGCATTTAATGAAGCTAAATTAGGGGTGGGTTGTTGAATCAAGTTCGTACATGCAAAATTTGTTTGACTTGATGGAATGAATAGTCAGTAGTGGTTGAGTGCAAATATTTACAAGTGAAGAAAACTTTGTCTTGTTTTCATGATCCCAAAAATTCATGTCCTTTGTGAAATTCATTGGCTTCAAGTTTGTCCAGTACATTATAGGATTGCATTCTGAATTTTTTTTTTATGGGAAAAACTTTCGAATGATCTGAGTAGTGATGTGCTGCTGTATAGTAATGGCTGGGAAAAGGGGTTTGTACAATATTGCATCTTAAGGTTTTTAGCTGGTTAGTTTAGGGACTTTTGGCTTATGGAATTTGTGGAGTACTCAAAATTGTTGCCGTCTTGCAATTTTTGTGCCAGAACAGAGTTGCATTTATTTTTTTTAAGTGGATTAGAAACATTCTAATTCTTCATAGCTGTCATCTGTAACTTGGTTTAAAGGTCAGTTTGTACATTTGGCACAGGTGGTCTCTGAGCAGTTATTTTTGGATGAGTGATTTTGGTTAATATGTTGGGAGTGGGTTTCCTAGTTCACTTACCTGTCCAAATAACCATAGTTCTGCCCCTTTAGGTAGAATGGAAGAGGTGTTTGGAAAAACCCAATGAATGAAAGGATCTATGGAAATCAAATTTTGAAAGGGCAGTGCTTAACCTAATAACCAAACTAAATCCTACTTAAAAATCAGGTAGTTGATGCTAGTGATCCCACGGTTTGAGTTCAAAACTTAGAACTCTCTAAATTTTAGATGGGAAAGCTAAACATGGTATTAACAGGAGCATGAAGTAAATGATTTATAAATGTGGGGGATTTGGTCTGTGTCATTTAATTACAGTATTAAGGAGGTAGTTTGCTTAAAGCGCAACCTGTGCTGCTGTTTATATAGGAAAAACTAAACCCGTTTAGGATCTATGAACATTCCTAGTGTGTAAGGTTCTTCCTTGTATAGAGAACTAGTTTCTTTAGACTTCTGCTTCAGAAGTATCAAAAAAGTGTTGTAGAAAACTGAGGGAATTTCAGGTTTTTCACTTTTTTTTTGTTCCCCAAGGGATTCTGTGCTTCCTGGCTTTTCTTTTAATGAAAAGAAGTTGAGCAGTCTCAGAATGCAGCTAGGCAAAAGTTTAAAAAGCAGCAGTGAGGCTTCAAAAAGAAAGCAGGACCCCCCCAGTAACTGTACAAATCAGAGTAGTGAGTATGAGGGGGCCTGGTTTCCCACCCTGGCAGTCTCAATCCTTCCAGGGAGTCTCTCCACTTCTCACAGTACTGAATGTGATTCATCTGGGGTAGAAATTGCAAAAGGAAGAGGGGATTCTTCTGGCAGACCAGACTCCCTGTTCTATATCACATGCTGTCTAGGGGAGATGGGAAGATGTTTCTTTTCCCGTCTGCCATCTGTTCAGGGAAGGATTCTTGCTAAATGTTTCTAGTGCAAATGAAAAAGTAAGAGACCAGTACTGGATATTCCTGGTCTAGTTGGTTCTTTCAGCTTTTCCCAGTTAGGGGTCGCCACAGTGACTTGTCCACTCATGATCAGCAGTGGAGTTTTACTGTGTCAGTTGCCAGCCCGGTGCCCAGCCTTCCACAGAAGGTGCACACACCTAGGGCCAATTTAATATCCAATGATTGCAAAATTCGACCGGCAGTCCTTCCTCTGAGTGTATTCCTGTTCATCCAGATTCCAGGTTTTAAAAGATTGGATCACATTAAGTTCTCGTTCAGCCATTGAGCTATACACTTAGTCAGCCTGAACTCTTGCACAGAGAAGTTTGAGAACAAATCATTCCTTTATGCTTAAATGGTATCCAGATTTATTTTGCCTGTCTGTACACCCCTATTTTTACTTTTTGACCCCAAAAAATGAAGTAGCAAAGTTGGCTGTGGACATCTAAGGTACAATCTTGTGGGAGCAAAATCCTGTCAACTTCTGATCTGTTCATTTTTTGTGAAGGTAAGAATAGGCTGCCAGTGTCCAAATGGTTCAGGCCCCCCACCACCACCACAGCAAAACGGTTATGCTGTCCCCATCTCACCTCAGTTCTTGCTGGTTTTGGTTCGGAGCCGATCCTTGGCTCTGACTCTGCCGTATACTATAGCTCAAGAGCTTTTTACTGGCTTGAGGCTAGCTGCTATCCCAACATGCCTAGCAGTAATTACCCAGATCGCTCATACTGGCTCAGGCAAAGTGATTTTTTTTTCCCAAAATTTTTTGCATTGACAGTTTAGTGTGTTCACCCTAGGCTAGTGCTCTTTTTCTTACCTCTCTGCTGCTCCCTTTGTTGTGGCGGTCGACAAATCTTGTTCCCTTGAACCAGTTTGACTGAGGGTTCCCTTTTGTATCAGCCCTGTCTTAAGGGACCTTTTTTCTCCATTTTCCTAGGAGCAGCCGTTTTACATTGTAGGTGCTCCTGGGTTGGGGGAGTCGCCATTTAACATTTGTTAATGTTTTGTTATATTACTATGCTCTGCATATATGATGACCTGTTTTGTGTATTATGCTGGATGTACTGTATTTGTATAACTTGATGCTGGAGCTTTTTCTCCCTGGACCTCTGCTGAAAATGGACCTGGTCCAGTCGGAATTTCCTGGTTAACAAATGTAAAATAAGGCTCTTCCCCTTTTTTCTTTAAAAAAAAAAAAAAAGAAAAAGTTTTAAGTTCTTTTTAGTTGTTGCTGCTGTTTGGGTTTTTCTCTTTGGTATTTACTGCTAGCATTTCCAAATATCCTAGAGTCAAAACCTTAAGGATTGGCACACGAGCTGCCTATTGCTTAGGGGCCATTGGGGTCTGTTCCACAGTCCCTGTTGTAGTCTGTGGCAGACAAGTGTTCTCTCTCTCTCTCTCTCTCTCTCTCTCTCTCTCTCTCTCTCTCTCTCTCTCTCTCTCTCTCTCTCTCTCTCTCTCTCTCTCTCTCTCTCTCTCTCTCTCTCTCTCTCTCTCTCTCCTTCCCCACACTTTGAGATCATGATTTTGGAGAGGGTGGTGATGACGACTATCAAAATACAGGCATTGGCTAAATTGAGCCAAGTCCACAAGGAATTGGCACCAGACAGCCCAACCCGCACCATTACCAATTCCTCTTGATTCCTTTGAGTTTGGAGCTGGAGTGCATGGAAGTTGTGGTGGAATAGTTGGCTCAGATTACTGCACAGATTTCTGTGTATCAAGGGATCTGGGGGCTGATGCTCTCTTGGCTCCGAGGTGGGGGGTGGCATTGGACTCATCTGACCCTGCTCTCCCTCTCGGGGCTTCAGTGCAGGTGAGCTCTGCTCCTACATCAGCCTTGGAACCATCGCCCTCTTTCAGAGGTAATGTCTGGCCATTTTGGGCCAGGGCCACAGTGGTGACTAGGAGCATGCTGTCCTGAGACCGCTCCACCAGTCTCAGTCTGCTCCATTGGCTCCTACTCTTTGGGTGCCTGAGTCTGCCTCTGATTCCCCCCCCCCCCCAAGTGTAGGGAGCCTATGCTCCAGGACACCCCATTGGGCAACCCCACCTCTTCCAAAACCTACCCTGAGCACCCCTCAGAGGAAGTCCCTTGGAAGGGAGAATGCAAGAGGAAACATTTGGACTCCCCTAAATCACTTTAGACACTTTGAGGAAGAGTCCCCATGGTCCCCTTCTGAGGATGTCTCCTTTTCAGACACCCTTGAAATCCTTAAAGGTGTGGCTGGAAATCCCTTGCCCCTTCTAAGGACAAGTCTCTGTACCTGGATGCATTTGGTTCCTGGCCCTCCACCTCTTGGGTTTCTGCCTTTCGATCCTCTACTGGCTTTGAGTCGGGCGTGGAGCTCCCCAGAGACTATGGAACCAGTTCCGAGGAGGCCCAATGAATTCATAACTCCTCCAGCGGATAGGTTTTTCTAAGGGTGTGTGTGTTGATGCTATGGTGGTGGCAGCAGCTAAGAAAGAATTGGCAGAAACTTCTGTCCATCTGCAGAACAGTCTCATGATGGACAGGTATGGGAAGTGTAAGTTTGCTTCAGCTGCCTTTACTTGGGTTGCAATTATTTGTCACTTTATAAACCTACAAAGGGATCTCCTAAAGGAACTAGGAGATGCCCTACAGCTGAAGGAGCTGCGAACAAGGCAGCTTCACAGCTTGTGACATTGACCTCTATAGTTACTCCCCTGTGCAGCTGATCTCTTATGCAGCGAGCAGGGCAGCAGCCACGGGAGTTGCTTTGCATAGACACTCCTGGATGCGCTTTTGTCAATTTGCAGAGCCAACACCCCCCTTTGATGGCTTGTTTCTGTTTGGGCCTCTGGTAAGAGACCAGGTGTGAACGGGATGGCAAAACTCTGCCATGGGGAGTACGTTTCCGTTCCCTCTAGACCTTGGCCCAGGGCTCAAGAGTAGGAAGGTGTGGTTCAGAATATCCCAGTGTTTCACCTGACATGTGGAGACCCCCCCCCCCCATGGGCAGATGGGGAAATAACTAGAGATGCTGATCCTGGGCGGGGGGGTCTGCAAAATCAGGCTGACAGTCTGTGGCAGGCCTTTCCAGCGCTCCTGAAAGGAGGCCCAACTGTCTCTCTGGGTGAATTTGGGGGCAGATTATCCCAGTACCCAAAAGCCTGGCAAACTGTCTCAGAAGTTACATGGGTACTGTCAATATCCAGGGGGTTAATTCCCTTTACCCAAATTCCCTTTACCCAAATTCCCTTTACCCAAATTCCCTTTACCCAAATTCCCTTTACCCAAATTCCCTTTACCCAAATTCCCTTTACCCAAATTCCCTTTACCCAAATTCCCTTTACCCAAATTCCCTTTACCCAAATTCCCTTTACCCAAATCAGCGATCTATCCCAGATGTTCAACCAGTCTTCTGGATCAAGCAAAAAAGGTTGCTAGAAAAAGCCATCCAAGAAGTCCCTGCAGACTAAATCCAATCCAGCACTCAAGGTTCTTTAGTTCCGAAAAAGACAAGGAACTGAAGACTCACTTTGGATCTCGGCAAACTCAACAAATCGGTCAAAACTCTTCCAGATGGTAACACTGCAGTCCATTCTTCCCTTTTGGGGTCAGGACAGTTGGATGTAATTGGACGTGCTCCATTGATCTCCAGGATGTGTACTACCATATAAAAATGAACAGGTGGTCCAGGAGGTACAATTACCTGTTCATAGTTCTTCCTTTGGTCTCGCCACAGCCCCCAATGTGTTCAAATGTATGGCCTTAGTCGTGGCTCATCTGAGGTGTCTAGGATTCAGGGTGTTTCCATATCTAGATGACTGGCTCCTCACTGCCACCACCAAGCATCAACTGATCAAGGCTCTGGATTCTATTCACACCTGTACACTACTACGAATCGCCATAAACTACAAAAAATATTTATTTCCTGTAAGTAGTCTAGTCCAGATACAGATTTGCTGTATCCAGGACTGTTTTTAAGCTTCTGAGCCCCCCAGTCTACCACAAGATTCAGGTACAGATTCTTAGTTTTAGCACTTGAATTTACTTTGTGCTTGGCACTTGCTCAGAACTTCTTAGCACTAGAGCTACAAATTACTACAGCACCCAACCTTCCTCTTTACTTGGAGAAAAACAGTTTTTGTACTTTCCTGACTTGCTTAGAGGAAAAAGGCTCTTGTAATTGAGGAAAGTAGTGTGTATTCAGTCAATGTCCAAGGGTCCACTCCCAGTATTCTCTCCTGTCTGAATCTGGGCATCTTGTGGCAATGTAGCAATTGCCTCGTACACAGACAACACACTCCTCCTACCACCCAACACCACAACCTGTGAGATGCACTTATCTAGCCAAATTGGAGGTAAAGCTCTCTCCAACCAAGACTGAACTTGACAGTCAAGAGGAGAAAGTAAACACTTGCACCACACTCACCACACTCATCACATAGTCCCACTAAACCTACACCACCAAAATCCTCTGCTTAAGCAATAGAGACCTCTAAAGCAGAAACGCAAGCAACCTCCACCCCCAGCACAACCCAAATGACATGTAGCCCACAGACTCTGCACCAATAAACCAGTCCATAAGGTTAAAACAACGTACCAGACACTAGTCATAGCTGACTATAGTCAGGCACAACCAGGCTAAACAAGGTTGCCGTCAGCTGCCTGTCGGGTGCCAGGGTCCGCCACAACCCACACACTCGGGTCACTCCAAGTACAGATATGACTGTCATTGTCCATGCTGGTGTGAACTGGAGACATACCTCCCTGGACTACATGAGAAGAGACATGGAAGAGCTCTCCGATCTTGTAGCCCAGGCAGGTATGACCCTAGCTCTGAGTAGCATCCTGCCATTGCCCAAAATAACAGTGCAAGGACAAAATGACAATTGGCTTAGCTTCTGGTGTCATTCTAAGGGGATCCAGTCTGTTTGCCTGGGACAGTGTGGGTGACTGACCACGATACTTGGCCAGAGATGGAATGCACCTGTTGCCCCTGAGATTCTGGATACAGGCTAAGGGTCTTGCTGCCCCTATGGTGCCTTTTTTAGGCAAGGTTCAAATGACAAATTCACCATCGTAACGGGAACAGGCAAGCAAAAACTTGAGGGTAATGCTACTCTATGCTAGAAGTCTAAATCTCAAAATGCACTCCCTGAAATGGAGAACATAGATGTCTGTGCAGTGACTGAGACCTGGTTCAAGGCCCTAGAGAGCACCCCTGCATTACCAGGCCATAACTCATACCACACTTTGGCAATCTAACCTGGGCCAGAACACCAAGGGCGAAAGTGTGTTCATATTAAGGATATCCACACCTCCAGGCTAGTTGTGCAGCATAATGCATCCGAGGTTATCCAAGCGCACCTAACTCGGGGCAAAACTGCAATCCAAATTGTAGATTGCTACAGATCCCCCATAATGCCCTAGGATTTCTAATCTTTCTTGATATACTAGAAAATATTGGGGTTCAACCACATCCTAACCTAGTTGGGTGGTTTCAACTACCCCACCATTAACTGGGAAAACTAAACTCCTTCGCTCAACACTTTCTGGATTTCATAAATTCCAGTGCCCTGGATCAACTTGTCCACACCCCCACCAGGGGCAATAATATCCTAGACCTAGTCATTACCAACATGAGTGGTGTTCCACACCTAAGTCAACTCTGTCGGATTGGCCATAAGCTAATCACCCTAGATATCTGCATCCCCCCCCACCCACCCACCATTAAGAAAACCATGGTAAAGAAAATTTCTCCAAAACCAACTTCATGCTTTTTAAGACAGAAGTGGCAAACTTCATAACACCCATGCAGATGACAGTATAGTTATGACTGCTGAATCCTACACAAATGCACACACTAAGCACTTGCATGAGCTATCCCAAACAGAACCAAGACTACATCCTTCAAAACAAAGGAAGCCAATCTGGTGGTCCCCTGCCATAAACTCTGCAACAGATGGAAGAAGCTGTTGCAAAAGAGTAAAACAAAAATCTCATGAGTGGAGGACCTCCCTGGTCAGCCTCACTAAGAAGCTGCGATCCCTTACAAAATCATCCAAAGCTAGCTACGAAAACAAAACCACTGATTCTAAGGGCAACCACAAAGCATTCTATAGCTGTCAATCTCAATGGCAACACCCAGATCTGCTCTGAGTTACAGCACAATGGCAGGAATTACAGAACCAACTGAAATTGCCCACACCCTTGCAGATAGGTTCAGTGCTAACTTTACTGCGCTCTCACCCCCTAAAGGGCCCATATCTATACAGGAAGAATGCAGAGTCCCTGTAATCACATCTATGCAGGTGAAAGGTGCACACTCCACAGTATCCATGGGAACTGGAAAGCATCTCGGGCTGTGTTTTACACGAACTTCAGAATGAACTGGCTCCCCACTTAAGCACCATGTTCAGTCAGTCTCACGTCAGGCTTTGTGCCCACTGAATGGCACACAGCAACAGTTATCCCCCCTCCACAAAGGGAGAGCCACCACTGATCCTGGGAACCATCGTCCTATTAGCCTGCCTGACGAGCCTGGTCTGCAAGGCCATGGAATGTATCATGGAACTCCTAAACAGACATTGGTAATCTCAACTCTGGACCCCACCCAGTTCGGGTTTGTGAAAGGTAGATCATGCCTTCTGAACCTGATCGACTTTGAGGTTGTTGCCAAAGCCATAGATGAGGACAAGGTGGTTCACACAGCCTGTCTTTACCTCGCCAAGGCTTTTGACACCATCCCCCATTCTGGAATTATAGCTAAACTCATTAAACTAGGTATCACAAGATGGGTTGCCAACTGGTTCACTGACAGAACCCACACTGTAAAAGTTGCAGACTCCAAATCTGACTTCAAACCAGTGACAAGTGGAGTACCACAGGGTTCAGTCCTGGGACCCTCTCCTGTTTGGTATGTACTTCTTTGAAGTGCAGGCTAATACAGAAGGCCTCTGGCTAACAAGTTCGCAGATGACTTTAAACTAGGAGCAAAAGTAGAGTCCCCAAACTATGTGGACATCCTACAGAAGGGCCTCGCTGAGAGAGATGCCTGGTGTCCAAGGCATGGTTAAGCTCCATGCCAAAAAGTGCATTGTCATCCCTTTTGGTAAAAACTCTGTACCCATGAACTACCACATAAACGGCAATCTACTTACTGTCAAATGTGAGACCTTGGGACCCAGGTGGACAGTTTCTCCTTTGATAATCACATCACCACAGTAGTCAGGAAGTTCTGGTTGGCGCATCTCATCACAAAAGGGTTCTCATCCTGGGGGAAAAGGTCATTGTTCCCCTTTACCAGGCACTCGGACCCATTAGAGTATGGCGCCCCTTTTGGAATGTACCTCGCAAGATATCTGCAGCAGCTGGAAAGGCCACAGAATTGCCTCGCATGGAGGGTTACTGGCCTCTAACAGATGCCGTACACTGACTGTCTCAAACTCGAGCTTTACTGTGTAGCATATCACCTACTCCGAGGAGATCTCTGCCTAACATAAAGCTATGTTAAACCCAGAGCTGTTGGACATGCTACACGTAAAGAAATCCCAGCCTCTGAGCTACACGCCCTAGGGGCCTAAACCTTGTCACCATAATAAACTGGACATGCTGGAGGGATATGTCAGACTTTCCATACTCTGGTACAAGCTACCCATCTATGTCGAGCAACGTTCCTCATTAGCACTCTGAGAAAAATCTTGAGTGGATGGGAATAGGAAATACACCCCAGGATCACATCTGTGGCTGTGCTTGATAGGAGCACAGGAAATTCACTTTCTTGGGTGGCGTAAGCCAGGGAACTTTGTTGGCTAGGCTTACTTGGACCCTTTGGGCCGATAGCCTAGTACCTACCTATGAACCTGTAACATGTCCTGCAGGCTATGTAAAGCATTCCTAAGAGGTACTACTCTCAAAACCTCCAATAAGAGAACAGCACCCCCCCCCCTCTGGGTTTAAATGTAGTTTGAGACTCTCTGTCCCCTTCAAGTCAGCTGCTTCTTGTCCTTTGAAGTTTTTGACATGGAAGACCTTTTTCTTAACCGCCATTACTTCAGCTAGGGGGGTTTCAGAGTTACAGGCCTTATCTATTCGTCCCCTGTACTTGACTTTCCACAAAGATAAGAGTTACTCTCGGAAACAATTCCTCCTCCTTACCCAAGGTGTGTTCAGAGCACATTTTAAATCAATCCATAGAGCTTCCTGTATATTCTTTCCCAATTATGGCAACAAGGCAGAGTATAAGCTCCATCAATTGGAAGTTCATAGACAGTTACATTTTTATTTACACAGGACTAAGGATTTCAGAAAATCAGACCAATTGTTTATATCCTTTGCAGACAAAGGTTGTCCAGTCTGTAAACTGACCTTATCAAAGTGGCTTTCAGACACTAGCATCCATGTCTGCTTTGCAAAACAAAACTTCCAGGGAAAATGCACTCAACTAGGGCCTTGGCTACTTCTATTACTTTTCAAGCCAAGCTACCTTTAGATTCAATCTGTGCAGCAGCTACATGGGCTAATCTTCATACCTTTTATCTCTCACTACAAAGTAGATGTGGCCGTCTGGAACAGGGCATAGGTGCTGGGGACGCTGTCCCAACCAGCAAGAACAGAGGCGACATGGCGACAACTTACCATGAAGCTATGTACTCACCATAATGTTCCATGTTTGTTGTCCATCTCGCCTTCCTTCCTTGAGTCCCACCCTCCTGGAGGATCGAGAAGAGTTTTTCTTTCCTTTTGTTTGGCTACACTGGACCTAGCTATTCCTTCCTTTCTCTTTGCTGATTACGCACTCATAATATGCGGGTCCTTTTTTCATAAGCAAGCTTAGTAAAAGTTTGACCTATTTAGTCTGATGGGTTATCATAAACAAGATCTGGGTAACTACTGCTAGGCATGTTGGGATAGGGGTTAGCCTCGAGCCCGTAAAAAGCTCTCTAGCTATAGTATACAGCAGAGTTGGTGCCGAACCCAACCAGCAAGAAGGAAGGTGTGATGGACAAATGTGAAATTTTACGGTGAGTACATAGCTTCTTTTTATGCAAATATTTAGAAAAAGGTTGTTGAGAATTCCTAAAGTAAGGCAGAACTCCATAGTCTTGTGAAAGCTTTGTTAGATGAATAAATTCAGCGATGAACAAAGTCCACTTAATAAAAAAAATAATTTATTGACCCAATCCAAAAACAAAACAGTTCTACCATGACCGCCTTCATAAAACAAGCACCCGCGTTTTGGTCATACAATTGACTTCATCAGATGACCAGCATAATCAATTCTTTCATTTTATATCCTAAATCAAACCAATAAAACTTCTATTCTTTCAAATATACCAATAATTTTAGCAGCCAAAAACTATTAAAATGTTTAAAATATTAAAATGTTCATAATGTGCGTTAAAAACATCATTATATAACTTATTTATTCTTTCTAAAATTCTTCATATTAAATGTTTAAACATATTTATACATTAAAAGGTTTTAAGAATGTTTTCATAAAAAGTTCAGTACTGCTGTTAGTGTGAATGTTGAGGGGTGTTAATGCCCTCTAGTGGTCATTCATTTTATCACATTTAAAGTTTTGCAGATCTTAATTTTAATAATGGTAAACTAGAAATGCAGTCATTTAAATCAGGGGGTTTGTCAGCTTCCAGAGTAACTTGCCGCCACAGTTCTCTTAACTCTATTTTTTCCAGCCATAATCCCACCCCCCCTAATATCACACTACTTGTTCTAAAACCATAAGTTTATATTTGGGGCATACTTTCGAATGTTTGAATAATGCATTACTTTCTTTACCCACTGATATCTCGTGTATATGTTCATAGATCCTTCTTTTTAGTTTCCTTTCTGTTTTTCCTACATAGAAGGATTCACAAACTTCACAACTAGCTAAATATACTATACCCTTGGATTCACAATTATAATAATCCACACTATTATCCTTTTTCTATTTTCCAAATACTATTTAAAATATAGGTACATTGGTTACAATGACCACACTTGTACGTACCTTTCCTATTCTTGTTAAAATTGACCATATATTTCTTTTCTATTATGGATCTAATGTTCTGTGAATTCCTGTATATCACTTTGTGGTATTTTAGTTAAATTTTCTACACCAGAAAGGGAGACAAATTTCCCCCATTCTTTCAAGAAAATATTTTTGGTCATATTATTTAAACCATTATATTCCAAAATTAAGGCCTGTTGAAAATAATCTTGTTCATTATTGTTAGTATTACTTTTTTTTATTAGTTTCCTTCATCTTTTGAATAGGACAGAACTTATCTACTCTCCCTTTTACCACTTCATCCCTTATTTGGGTAATAAAATCCAAGGGATAACCTCTCTAAAAACATCCAATAACTCACACTCTAACAAAATCAGCATCTGAACTTGTCATTCGGCCACCTCTAACAAACTGTCCTTTCACAATATTTTTCTTACAGTGAAACGGATGTGCACTTTTATAATGTAAAAAAGAATTACAAAAGGTAGCCTTCCTAAATGTTTTGCTTTTTAAACTTTGTCCATCTTTATAAATTTCCACATCCAAATATTGCACATTAAAATCAGATATATTATAAGTGAATTTCAAAAAATTGGTCGTTTCTCTCATATATTTCATAAATTCATCAAATTTTTGTCTTCCTGCTATCCGTCATCCAAAAACCTCCGATATAAAACCCAGCAATTATTATATTCAGAAATTAATATATATTTCTCTTCCCAGTTAGCAAGAATTAAGTTTGCATAAGTGGGAGCACATGCTGCCCCCATCGTTACCCCCTGTATTTGTTGAAAAAATTCACCATTAAAGTGAATAAAATTATTTTTCAAAATAAGTTCCATCAGCCAAATATTTACTAACTTGTCAATGTTAAGTTGTCTATCTCGCCTTCATTCTTGCTGGATGGGTTCGGAGCCGACCTCGGCTCCGACTCTGCCACTAAAAGCTCGAGAGTTGGTTCCACCGGCTCGAGGCTCCCCTTATATCCCACAATGCTAGGCGAGAGTTACCCCAGATCTCGTTTGCCGCTACAGCTTCGAGGTTGGTTGCTTCTACCGGTTCCTGGTGAGTGTTAATTTTTCTTGTAAAAGTTAATCTTTTAAACCCCTTTTAAGTTAAATTTCTTTCTTAGTTAGTGTAGATTAAAAAACTTTATCCCCGAACCCTAAATTTTCCGTTTCTTTACCAAAGAACCTTTGGTTCTTCCTTTGGGCCCTTAGGCCTTCCCTTCCCTAGTGGAGTGTTTGTGTTTCTTGTAGTTTACTTTAGTTTAGTGTACTTTAAATTCTAGTATTACTACTAAAATTATTATTTTTTTTTTCCTGACAGGGTATAACTTGTGTGTTTGGGTGTGTGTTTGTGTACACCTGTTAGTCAGGGAAATGTCCAAAGAAGCAAAGGTCTCCGGATTCAAGAAGTGTGATGCGTGCTGTCAGAAAATGTCTCTGACAGACGCTCACACTTCTTGTGTCTATTGTCTGGGGCCTTTGCACCTGCAGGACTCCTGTGCTGTGTGCCATGGCTTCAGCCCCAGGGTCCTGCAGGAAAGAAAAAACAAATTAATTCTTAGAGGCTTACTGAAGCCAGAGGATTCCCTGTCAGTTTCAACAGGGAAGCCCTCTAAGGCATCGAGGTCTTCGGCTCCGGCTTCTGAGCCGAGACCTCAGGTTACTCAACCTTTGCCTTTATCGGCTCCGGCTGGAGCCGATAAGTCTCAGTCCACAGTTTCTGTGGCTCCCTCGGCTCCGGCGGAGCCGAGGTTATTGAGGTTCCGTGTCGGCTCCGACCAGACCTTCGGAGCCGACAACTAGGAAGAGGTCTAGGTCACCATCTCTTGGCTCCGTTCATTCGGCTCCAGGATCTCCCCTGCTGTCTGAACGGAGCCAAAGGTCTCATTCCTCTAGGTCATCGAGGCTGTCCGATCATGACCTTCAGAGGGTAGTGAGTCGACTACTTAAGTCCGAGGCACTAGCCCAGATGCTTCAGAGCCCGACTCATCAGTCGGTGCCTGCCCCGGTCCATCAACTTTTTCCTCCTTCGACTCTCTTGAGTTCAGAGCCGGGTCGCGTCGGAACCGAGACTGTGATTACTTCGGAGCCGAGACAATTGTCTTCGGCTCCGTCGTCGGCTCCGTTTTCTTCTTTGGAAGAATCTCGGCGCCGGACTTCCCTCGTCTGCTCCGAGGTGGTGAGTGGCATAGGACCCTTGTCCGACCCCCCTCTCCCTCTCGGGGCTTCGGCGCTGGTGAGTTCGGCTCCGACATCGGCCTCGGAGCCATCACTGTCGGTGCCGAGAGGGGTTCTTAGCTCCTCGGAGCGGGGACCTCTGGCTCTGCCTGACAGGGGTGCATTCGAGGTCATGCGGAGTGTGTTAGAGCCTGGCTCTACTCCACAGTCGGCTCCGTCCGCCCCTCCCTCTATGCTGCCTCAGGGTAAGTCGACTCACTCCCTCATCCCGGACCGCAGAGAGCCAGCTCCTCAGGAGTCCCCTGTGGGGATTTCATCCTCTTCCGAGGCCTCTCCTGATTTGGCAGAAGAGCCCCCTCGGAAGAGGAAGTGCAAGAGGAAACACATTGACTCACCTGAGTCTATCACGTCAGACACAGATTTGGATGATTCTGAGGGTTCCCCCCGTTCCCCTTCTGAAGATGTCTCATTTGCAGACATTCTGGAGATCCTGAAACAGAGGGGAAATTGGCCAGCCCTCAACCCTTCGGAGGACGAATCTGTGTATCTTGAGGCGTTTGGCTCTCGTCCTTCCACCTCCTGGGTGTCCCTCCCTTGACCCCCTCATGCAGGTGGTTGCTAAGAAGGCATGGACGGCTCCTGATTCAGTGGACCCCACTCCCAGGAGACCCTCTAAGTTCATCACAGCTCCATCAGACAAGCAATTTTTATCAAAAGGAGTTTCTGTGGATGCTATGGTGGTAGCTGCTGCCACAAAGAAGGAACTGGCTGATCCTTCAGTGCCTGTCCATCCACCTAACAAGGAATCTAGGTCCATGGATAGGTACGGAAGCGGATGTTCTCCTCAGCGACATTTACCATGCGTTCGCTGAACTACCTGTGCCATTTCACTCGTCTTCAAAGGGACTTGATCAAGGAAGCGAGTGAAATGTTAAAGGATCCTACAGCTGCGGGTTTCCAAGAAAAGATGAACACGCAGCTGGCTACCCTTAATTCCATATCCAACTCCTCCATGCGCCTCCTCTCTTATGCGGCCGATGGAGCGAGCAGAGCCGCAGGGACAGGTGTAGCCTTACGTAGGCACGCCTGGATGCGGCTATGCAATTTTGCGGACCCTTTCAAGACGTCTTTCACGAACTCCCCTTTTGATGGATCATCTCTCTTTGGTCCTCAAGTGAAAGAAACCCTGACTAGGTGCGAGACTGATGGCAAGACCCTTTCTGCCGCCGGAGTCCGTTTTCGACTCCTTCTAGGCCTTACCCCAAAGGCCAGAAGGGTGGGAAGATGTGGTTCCGTAAACAATCTCAAGGGACTTCGCCTGACGCACAGAGTCGTTTTCCTACCAAAGGCAGAGGTGGGAATAACAATGGTAGACGTCGCCCTAGGGGCAGGGGGGGTCCGCAGAACCAGGGCAATCGGGAAGCCTTTCTTGACAAGCCCTTTCAGCATCCCTGAGGTGTTGCCCGACTGCCCATCTTCGGAGGCAGTCGGGGGAAGATTGTCACTGTACCCAGAAGCCTGGCTATCCCTGACTCAAGACAAATGGGTACAGTCCATCATTTCCGAAGGCTATTCTATCCCCTTTCTTCGCTTTCCAAATCAGTCAAAAATCCCTTCCAGATGTTCCACCCGCTCAAAGGGATATAGCAGCTATGGAAATTTCAAAACTGCTTGCAAAAGAGCAATTCAGCCAGTGCCAGCAGACCAACAAGGATCCGGAATCTACTCAAGGTTCTTTTTAGTTCCAAAGAAAACAGGCGACTGGAGACCGATTTTGGATCTCAGTGTCTTGAACAAATCAGTCAAGAAAACAAGATTTCGGATGGTCACGCTGCAATCCATTCTTCCCCTTTTGGGCAAAGGAAACTGGATGTGCTCTATAGACCTTCGGGATGCGTACTATCACATAAAAATGAACAGACGCTCCAGAAGATTCCTCCGCTTCAGGCTGGGAACCAGTCATTTTCAGTTCAGGGCCCTGCCCTTTGGTCTCACCACTGCCCCCCGGGTGTTTACCAAATGCATGACAGTGGTAGCTTCTCACCTGAGACGACAAGGATTCCAGGTGTTTCCATATTTGGACGACTGGCTTCTCACAGCTCCCACCAAGCATCTCCTTCTGATGGCCAGTGATTATACTTTTCGCGTTTGTCAAAAACTGGGTATTTCAATAAATTGCGAAAAGTCTGTTTTGTCGCCTTGTCGTACTATTACCTACATAGGCGCAAATTTAGATACTATAAACATGTCTGCAAGGCTAACGAACCAAAGGATATCAGACATTCACAAATTGGTGTCACTTCTTCTCAACAACAACAGAGTCAAAGCCAGGTTAGTTCTAAAGGTGTTGGGAATCATGGCAGCGCCATACCTCTCCTTCCATTGGCCAGATACCACATGCGGATCCTTCAGTGGATGCTTTTACTCAATGGTCATACCAGGAACTTCCAATGTCTCACACCATTATGATCACGCAAGCGTGCAAAAGCATCTCATGTGGTGGATGTCTTCCCCAGCTCCTGTCGGAAGACCATTTGTTCCACCTCCTCCGGTTGCTACTCTGACAACGGATGCCTCCCTGATCGGGTGGGGGGGGGCATTATCAGGGCAGGACAGTCCAGGGCACATGGCAACCAAACGAATGCCACTTGCACATAAATGTTCTGGAGATGAGAGCAGTGCTTTTAGCGTTGCAAGCCCTTCAAGACTCTCTTCCCTTGGGAACGATTGCAATCCAGACAGACAATATGTCTGTAGTGTGGTACATCAACAAACAAGGCGGAACCAGATCATACCCCCTGTGTCGAGAAGCACTCAGACTGTGGCAATGGGCGATTTCTTCTCAGCGTTTTCTGATAGCAACGCACATCCCCGGGAAGTCCAACCACATTGTGGACAAGTTGAGCAGAGCTATACTCATGCCTCACGAGTGGTCTCTGAAAGACTCTGTAGTGAGAGAAATCTTTCTCAAGTGGGGTCAGCCTTGCTGCGATCTTTTTGCTACTCCCCAAAACAGCAAGTGCAGAGAATATTTCACTCTATTCCCTTTACCAGGCCAACCCAGCAGGTCCAAGTTTGGCCCCGGGGACTTCTGTATGCATTTCCTCCTTTCCCACTGATCTCTCAAGTAATACAGAAAGCTATCGCTCAGAAGGCCTCATTGATCCTCATTGCTCCTTACTGGCCTCGACAAGTGTGGTTCCCCTTTCTACATCAATTTCTTTTGGAGCGACCGTGGAATCTGGACCTAGTTCCAGATCTTTTGATCCACCAGTCGGGTCAGTTTCATCGCTCCCTCCCCTCTCTGAACCTCACTGCTTGGTTCCTCCAATTCCAACCGTAGCCAGGCTTCCTCAATTATCTCACTCTGTTAGAGATATATTGATAGCTTCCCATAAATCTTCCACTCGAAGATTTATTTGAGTAAGTGGAAACGCTTCTCATATTGGGCACAAGGAAAGGACATAGATCCTTTCACCGCTTCCATCCAACTAGTCCTTGATTTTTAGCTGAACTCTTCCATACAGGTTCATCTCCATCTACTCTTAAGGTTCAATTGGCAGCTATTTCTAACTTCCATGTGGGTATTTCTGAATCTGCCTAATGTCCCACAAACTTTGCAAAGCCTTTTTGAAAGGAGTTTTTCTTCTCAGACCTCCTATAAGAAATCCTCCTTCTCCTTGGGACCTAAATTTAGTTCTTGCTTCTTTGATTCTTTCCCCTTTCGAACCTGCAGCTTCATGTTCCTTGAAATTATTATCATGGAAAACTCTCTTTCTGGTGGCTATTACATCAGCCAGAAGAGTTTCAGAACTTCAAGCACTCAGTTGTCGCCCTCCTTATCTTTTGTTCCATAAGGACAGAGTATCCTTACGAACTAACCCGATCTTTTTGCGTCAGGTGGTTACAACATCAAATCTAAACCAAAGCATTCACCTCCCTGTCTTTTTCCAGAGTATTCCAATAGGTCTGAACAAAAGTTACACTGCCTGGATGTTCATCGTCAATTAAGGTACTACTTGGATAGAACAAAACAATTCAGAAAATCTGATCAGCTGTTTGTCTCCTATGCGGAAAGCAGAAAGGGACTTTCAGTTTCAAAGGTCTCATTATCCAGATGGCTAACATCTTTGATTTCCCTGGTATATGAAATTAGACAACAGAAATTGCCTAATAAACCTAAAGCCCATTCCACCAGAGCTTTGGCTACTTCTTTAGCCTTCCAAGACAGACTGCCTATTGACACCATTTGTGCAGCGGCTACTTGGGCTACTCCTCACACTTTTATTTCTCATAAGTTGGATTTAGCTTCTAGGCATAGAGCTAACTTTGGTTCCACTGTTCTCAGGAGTCTGTTCCGTTAGGCCACCCGGGACAAGGTGCTAGGGACGCGGTCCCATCCAGCAAGAATGAAGGCGAGATAGACAACTTAACATATAGAAGTTATGTTCTTACCATAACGTTCCATGTTAGTTGTCTTCTTCTCGCCTTCTTCTTAAGCCCCACCCTCCTTCCCCCTGGCCTGGACAGACCTAGAGGAGTTGTGATCGTGACCTCTCTTTCTACCACCTCTTTCTTAGTCATATGCTATTATGCATATTTCTTGGTTCAGGATGTAGGTCACCCTTCTTTCTTCCTGTTGTTAGAGGTGGATTCTGTTTTACAGTTATACTGTTATTGTTATAAGCTGGGGTTAGCTTACAAACGAGATCTGAGGTAACTCTCGCCTAGCATTGTGGGATATAAGGGGAGCCTCGAGCCGGTGGAACCAACTCTCGAGCTTTTAGAGTGGCCGAGTCGGAGCCGAGGTCGGCTCCGAACCCATCCAGCAAGAAGAAGGCGAGAAGAAGACAACTAACATGGAACGTTATGGTAAGAACATAACTTCTATTTTTGCGCCAAGGAAGCATCTTCATATATTATTTCTTCAAACATTTCTGTACCTTCCTTATATGGGATTGAGGAAAACGAGTCAATATCTATGGTAATGAAAATAAGTTTTTCTTGATCCAATTTGTCTGGGATTTCCCTCAACAAATCCCAAGAATCTCTTAATATGTCCTTTTCATCCATACATTCTTTAGTTTCTTAACGTATTTGGCTAAAGGATAAGTTTTAGACCCCCCCCCCCCTCAGCCGATACTATCGGTCTAAGGGGGGATCCCTTTCACTTTTATGGGTCTTAGGGATACCAAATATCGTGGGGGTTCTAGGTTTTTCGACTTAAATGTATTATCTACTAATTCCTCATCTAACATATTTTGTAAACTCATATCAATTTTATTATAAGCTATATTCATTTCATTTAAAGAAACTGAGCATCTGGATTCGTCCCATAAAATAGCATTCATTTTACTTTCATATAGGCTACTATCCATAATAACTACCCCACCCGCTTTATCGGGTTTCATCACTCTAATTTTTCTATTTTCCTTTATTTCATACATCAATTCTCTTTCCTTTTTACTTAAATTAGGTTTATACCTTATTTTACTTTCGTTTTTCTCACTTCAGTTTCAATTAATTTCTCTCTCTTTCAATTGGGTGTGTAAAGGGGGCTTGTAGGTACTCTTCCATTTCAATTCCCCATACGCTATCCCCATTCCCAAAAGTAATACAGTAATGAACAAGATTTTCAACAGGCCTTAATTTTGGAATATAATGGTTTAAATAATATGGTCAAAAATATTTTTTTTGAAAGAATGGGGGAAATTTGTCTCCCTTTCTGATATAGAAAATGTAACTTAATATACCACAGAAAGTGATATACAGGAATTCACAGAACATTAGATCCATAATAGAAAAATGTATGGTAAATTTTAACAAGAATAGGAAAGGTACGTACAAGTGTGGTCATTGTAACCAATGTACCTATATTTTAAATAGTGATTTGTTTTTATTTGGAAAATAGAAGGATAATAAATATTGTGGAATATAACTGTGAATCCAAGAGTGTAGTATATTTAGCTACTTGTGAAGTTTGTGGATCCTTCTATGTGGGAAAAACAGAAAGGAAACTGAAAAGAATCTATGAACATATATGAGATCAGTGGGTAAAGAAAGTAATGCATTATTCAAACATTCGAAAGTATGCTCCAAATATAAATTTAAATTTATGGTTTTAGAACAAGTAGAGTGATATTGGGGGGGAGATTATGGGAGGAAAAAATAGAGTTCAGAGAACTGTGGTGGCAAGTTACTCTGGAAGTTGACAAACCCCCTGGTTTAAATGATTGCATTTCTATTTTACCCTTATTAAAATATCTGCAAAACTTGTAAATGTGATAAAATGAATGACCACTAGGCATTAACAACACACCTTAACATTCACACTAACAGCAGTACTGAACTTTTTGTTTGAAAACATTCTTAAAACCTTTTTAATGTATAAATATGTTTTTTAAACATTTAATAATATGAAGAATTTTAGAAAGAATAAGTTATATTATGATGTTGTTTTTAATGCATATTATGAACATTTTAATATTTTAAACATTTTAATTAGTTTTTGGCTGCTAAAATTATTGGTCTATTTGAAAGAATAGAAGAAGTTTTATTGGTTTGATTTAGGATATAAAATGAAATAATTAATTATGCTGATCATTTGATGAAGTCAATTGTATGACGAAAACGCTGGTTTGTTTTATGAAGGCGTTCATGGTTGAACTGTTTCGTTTTTGGATTGGGTCAATAAATTATTTTTTTTATTAAGTGGACTTTGTTCATTGCTGAATACTGCATTCCTTTTGGTTTTCGGAGTTTACTAGAGCAGTTAACCCACTTGTTTTTGGATGAATAAAATGTTGCTTGATAGTATGTGTAGCCTTATTGGTTGCCAATATATAAGTTTGCAAAATGTTACAGATGTAGTTGCTGTGTTTCACTTGTGAGACTCTAAAATTTCAGTTTAAGCTCTAGAGCCTAAACGATATCACTAAAAATAAAGGTGTAGGCACTGCCCATTGGAAGTTACAGTGCAAACTTCCTGAGCTGTATTGGTATGAAAACAGCTTGTGGTAATCCACCCATACAGCTAAGGCTACTGCAGTAGTGATCAATATGAAGAACATGGTATATTTGTGTAAGCAAGCTTATAACAGCAGATGTTCAAATTGCTACAGAAGCCACCCCCCATTGTTTTGTCTGGTTTTCATGCCAGTTTTTGTACTCTGAAGATAGTGGCTTCAGCCAGTAGTTTTGAACTTCATAAGTGCCTTAATTTTAACCTTTTACATACTCTTCTCTATGGTTTCCTCTCGAGAAGGATGGAGATGCTTTTTGATAAATTGGTTGTGGGTTATATTCTGCAACATTTTGAGTTCTCTGCTGTCAAGCTCATTAGGTTTGCGCCTGCCTCTATTGAGTGCAACTTGGTGTCTGTGTTTTTCATGGAAATGCTCTTATTCAGGTGATGCTATGTCCAAGGCTTCCACCACTGGAACGGTTGAGTTTTGCTTGCTTGTATTCTCTGCTTCCCAGATGATGTCGAAAGTGAGATTTTTAAATTCTCCCTGGATAGAGAACTTAACTGATCCTGGGCATGGAGTGTGATATGAGGAAAGCCATTTCAAGGGTTTACTCAGGTTTTTCAGAAGCCCACTTCCAAATTTGCCAAGGGATTCAGTGTTCCTGTATAACTTTTAAAAAGTTGGAGGTAAACATTTTAAAGCAATGGCAGGGGGAGGTCCTGAAAAAGCAGGACCCCTGAAACAAATTACAATTCTGACTGTGAAAAAATTTCACTACAATGATGTTACATAAGCAAGGGGATTCTAGGTCTTGCCCTCTGTACAGACTAGCCATGGTAGCCTGCGCTATAACTTTTCAGCATAGTATCACTCTACAGGCAGCCTTGCATGCCACTGTAGCAAAACTGTTTGGCAGACAAGCTGAGCAAGAGTTAGGGTACACCTTCATGCATGACAGCTGAGTCAGTCTTCCAAGAATTGATGCAACAGTGGGGGACACAAGTGGAATTATTTACTTCACTGGCAGTAACCTGCTCCAGGATTCCATGAGAGGATGACTGGATGACAGATTAGTTTTCTTCTTGGGCAGGAATGCCCCCCCCCCCCCAACACACACACACACACCTTTCCTGTGATGTCCAGAATACTTGCAAAGATTCAGGACTCCCCAAAGATCTTTGGTGACTCCCTTCTAGCTCAGGCTGTGGTGGTTGCCCCTTTGTTTGGAAATGGCCAGGAGCAATTGACCACAAGCTTCCGTACAGACTGGATCTGCTCATACAAGACCCACTGGTGGTGGTTGCACCCCAAACTACTACAGATGAGTGCCTGTGATAGAATCTTTTATGCAACTTTTTTTCTGAGGATATGTAGCTGGTATTAATGGAGGCAAGAAAGCCTGCTACTAGAAAATCATACTAAATTCAAAAGGTTGTCTAGTTGGTGCCAAGAAAAGAACTAGCAACCATCCAAGGCTAGTGTTCTCTGGTTCTGCGGTATTTGTGCAAGTTAATGTTCTTTGACTTGCACTTACAGGCTTGTCAGCCATTTATTTTAGAATGTCTGTCCATGAATCCCCTTTTCAGTGCAGCCTTGTATGGAAATGTTTTTGAAAGAGGTGTTGCACATCGTGTTTTCTTTTTGTTTTTTTAACCAGTTGGTTTTCCTGTGACCTTTTTTGCTCATTGTTTGTTAGTCGGGATATTTTGTAGACACCCTAATGTTTATGGATATCAGTTGGGTACGACAAGCCTGTGTTTCCAAAAGTCGAACATTCCTCTCATGCTGTGCTGATGATGCCATAAGAAAGAAGCATGCATGTCCACAGGTAGAAGGGTTTGACTTTATTGGCCTGAAATTGTCTGTTTAAAAGTAAGTCATGGATATTCAGAATTACCGTTTAGCTGAAACACCCGATATCTTTAATGTGTAATTTGCATATATCCATGTTGCCTATGATACAAGAGGTTTAAGGTATCACAGTGGAAAGTCTAGATTTTCTTGTGTTTTAACCAGTTTTTCCTGTGTGACCATTGTTTGTTAGTTTTATGCTAGGGAAAACAAGTCTTGCTCCATTTGAGTCAGCTCATTGGTTCAACTTTAGGTTCTTGACTAGGGGAACGGTCTTAATTCCTCTGACCTGTAAGAACAGTGTCAGAGTTCCAAGCTCTCTCAGTGGGGTACTTTTTCATATTCCGCAAATATAGGGTTTCCTTAAGAACTAATCCATTTATGCCTAATGTGGTACCCAAGTTTATACTAAACCAAGCTATCAATCCCCCTGTCTCCTTTCCAGAGGAAGAAAGGTATACCTTGCATGTCCACAAACAACTCTGATACTGTCTTGATAGAACAAATGGTTGTTTTCATGCTGTTACCTTTTAACACCACAACAGAGTTTTACAAAACCTTTGTTTCATTTATGGGTTTTTGGAATGGGTTAGATTCTAAGTGCAGCAACTTGGTCCCCTGTGCACAATTTTACAAAGTGCTGTGAACTAGATTTTTTTTTTAGTGTAGTAAAGCTTTGCTAGGACCATTCTGCAGGGGCTTCTGGACCCTTATCCTTGGTAATTACTCATGGTAATCTACATCTATAACTTGGGTGACTGGCAGTGATACCAGTGGGAAATGTGGGGTGTGTGGTGATCCAGGCAGAGAACACATTAGTCGTGTGTGTAATCTTGCTATAACAGTATATAGGTTCAAATCCTCACTGCTGCAGCAGCCGTTCCCTCCCCTTTATTTTTGTGTTTTTTTATGCCAGGGTGTTAGCATTTAGTATATTGCTAACGTTGTTCTCTCAGGACTTTAGCCTCCCTTTATGTTGACATAAAAGCTGTGAAGGGGATTAGCATCCAAACTGATTCTCAGTCTGCTCAGCTAAACTGAAGGGTGTCCTAGGAGCTTTGGAACCTGTCAGTCCGTTAAATCTTTTTCATTATATAAACTATATAGTTTAGGTTACTATAGCAGTGATTATTCGAACAAATTTACTTACCGAACTGTATATTTTTACCCCTGTGATGCTGAAATCATTTGGCTATGGGAAAGATTGCTGAGGAGTGTATTGACTAAAATTCTTTAGTACCCATGTATGCTGTCTCTGCTGGCAGTATTCGAATTGAACCTTGAAGGAGAGTATGTGGAGTACACATCCTTAATTGGACGGAATGCAGAGAGGCTATTTTTAGGCTTACTGCCAAGAGACTTTACCTTAATGTAGGGGCATTTTAAATGCCCATAACTTGGTGTCATCTATCTCCCTGATTGTTTCCAAAGCATTTTGGCTTTCATCCTGTTGCTGTAGTTGGTTGCAAAGTGTTAAAATGGCATCAAGTTGCATCCTCCCTCTTCCATACGCGAGTCCAAGTCTCCATCCCTGACACCCTTATTTAACATGTTCATCAATTAATTCTTATAACTCCATTAGTCAGTGTGCAGATGTCTCCAGCATCATCTGCACTGCAAAAATGTTCATTTCAAAGACCAAGACCTGCAGTGTACCACACAGTCACACTGCTATTTATACCATCAGCCACACACAATTGCTAGGCCTCTCAATTGATTAAACACCAAATGAGGTCTAACTTACAAGGTCAGTAAACTAGGTCAAAACTATATGCAAATTGCCGTTGTTCTTGGTGTTTCACTGTTGCAGTCCTCACACTTGGGTTATCCTGCCGGGGGGTAGCCCTCAGTCGGCCCGAATACCAGCGGCTTACTATTTCTGCATCAGTTGCTGTCACTTCGACTGACGTCAGTTTGTCAGAGGTATAAAAACAGGCAGCTGATGCCATTACATCAGTCTTTCTTGTCGAGGAACCCAAAGCAGAAGCAGTTTGCACGAGTGCCAGTCGGCCACTACCTGAGTTTTCGTTTCAATGTTAAGTCATCCTGAAGTCTTCAAAAGCTAAGTACCCCGTTGGGGATCCTTTTTTTTTTTGCTCTAACCCTTGCCGGAAAAAGTTAACAATTGTCTCGCCTGTGGAAAGCAAATACCACACCGAGATTTCCATTCTTATTGCGTCACCTGTTTAGGCCCAGACCATGACGTACCTCACTGTCGGTTTTGTGCCTTGTTCAGCGGCCGAACTATTCGTCACGCTCTTATTGTAGCTAAATACTTTTGTTCTCTATCTCCGTATTCCGAAATGGCTTTGGTAAAGCCATCCGACTACCGACCAACCTGGAAAAACACAAGGATAGACAGACTGCACAAGTCCAAAACTGCCGAAGACGCTTCCGTTAAGCTAGTCACCCATTCGCCGGTACTCAGTGAGGTGTTTTTGCGGTCCCTGATGGAGTCGCAGGCGGCTACTGAGACCCGTTCGGAGTCCGGTATGCTGCGAGACACTCTGACTACAGAACCTGCAGATGTCTCTACCTTGGATTGGTCTGGAGCTGCTGTTCAGGCACTGTCTTCTTAAGGAAGTTCTTCGCACTACCAATATTTGGCTTAAACCGACTTATTTCGCATCTTCATTTCTTTCTAAAACTACCGAGTTTCTAAGGTCGAGTACGAGCTATGCCTAAAAAACCTATCCAAACTCACATGACCGCTTCCTTGCCATAATCTCAGATGCATAAAATGGCAGAACACCTGATCATGCTAATTAGGGGAAGACAGCCTTACCCTGCTAAAAGAAAAGAGACTTGTCCCCAGCAGCTTTATCTGACCAGGAGTCCGAGGAATCTCAGGTTTCTGAATATGAAGACATGCCTTTATCTGCCTGTAAGGATTCAGATGCAGAGGAATCCATTCCTTCTGCCTCCCCTCCAGAGGACTCTTATTTTGGTAAAACCTTACATACTTTGAGAGAGCATTTCCATTGATAATGCCGGGATTATATCCTCAGTCCAAAAAGAGACCAGGGAATTTTTAGATTTACCACAGCACAGAACCTTAGCTATCCCTCCTATTCGGGATGATGTCTTTATGGAATCCAGCCCTAACTCCTGATACTTCTGCTGACCCAAGGAATAAAAGCAACTGCAGCTAAGAATCCCACCCCCCTCAGATAGGGATTCCCGAGCTTTAGACAGATGGGGTAAAAGAGTATACACCTCTGCAACTCTCGCCATTAGAGCATTGAATTGTCAGTTCCACATGCTGAAATGCCAGCAAAATACTAGAACTTAAGCAAAAATTATCTACCTTTCCTGACTGCAAAAAATAAAGAATTGTAGGAGCTTGTGTTCTGCAAGCCAAGTCAGCAAGCATACCCCTGCAATGTGGTTTGACGCTCTAGTAGCATCTTGCAGAGCAGCAATAACAGGTTCTGTACTTAGAGGGCATGCCTGGCTTAAGGAGCAGACCTTGCCAGACCATGTCAAATCAAAATTACTGGACACTCCTTTGCACAAGGACAATCTGTTTGGCACCAAAGCAGAAGAGGTTTTAAAAATAAAGATGGAAGAAAAGGCCAAGTCTGTGCAGTGTGTCAAAAATGTTTTGCAAGTGCAGCCTCCAAGGTTCAGTAGGCATTGCCCCTCAAAACATTTGTCCTTTCCAGCCCAACTCAAACTTAGATCCAGGGGAAACAGACCCCAGTCTCAGGGTATGCAGAGATCTAAGCAATGGAGCACCTCCACTTCTAAAGCAGTGAGTGCTAAGCCCACCCCATTAGGGAGAGAATTCACAATGACTTCTCAATTCCACTACTTACCTCTGCCCAATTGCTTGTGCCCCTAGGAGGAAAGCTTACCCACCATGCAAAAAACTGGACCTCCACCAACAATCGATGGGTCCTCAACATAGTATCCCAGGGGGTATAAATTTTATTTCCACATGCTGCCCAACCCCAAAAGGGTTCCCAGCCCTTCCTCCAAACCAGTGGGCAGAGGCATAAAGTTCCTGCTCCTCCATAAGGGCAATTCAGCCTGTTCCTGCAGAGCAGATAGGCCAAGGTTTTTATTCCAGACTTTTCCTGGTATCCAGAAAAGAGGGCACATGGCGCCCAATCTTAGATCTATCCATTCTAAACATCTTCCTGGTGGTACCAACATTCAGAATGCTCACCCTACAGCAGTTTCTCCTTATGCTGTCCAGAGATGCCTGGTTAGCCACCCTAGGCCTAAAAGGAGGGCTATCTGCACATCCCAGTAAGATAATCCTGGAGGAAATATCTATGTTTCTGTGCAGGATCTATGCATTATCAGTTCTCTGCACTTCTCTTAGACTTATACACTGCAAAATGCCTGGCACCAGCCATTACCTGCTGCAGACAGAGAAGAAATCAAATTTACCCTTACTTGGACAATTGCCTGATTCAGATGGACAGTCAGGGAAAGCTGTTGCAGCATCTGACATTTGTAAAGGACCTTCTAACATCCCTGGGGTACACTGTCAACGAAAAGAAATCCAAACTGGTCCCCAGTCAAAAAATTGTATTCCTGGGTGCAAGCTTGGACACAGCAACCCAAAAACGAGCCTATCTGACAGGCTACTTCGCTCAAATGGGTCACCAGAACCCAGCTATCTGCAAGGAAAATCCTGCAGGCTCTAGGGTTCATGGCCTCTTGCATTCTACTAATTCCATATGCCAGACTGCATATGAGGAAACTTCAGTGGTACTTAAAAAGTCTTTGGTGCCAACATTCTCGGGACCTGGAAACTATCGTTCCTCTGTAATACCTTGTCTAAGCAAAGAGTAATTTGGTGGGCAACAGCATGCAACCACAAGGTTACTTTGGTGGGCCAACAGCATGCAACCACAAGGGGCTTCCATTTACACAACCCTACACCGCCCAGACCCTAACCACAGATGCATCAGACTATGCATGGGGTGCACATCTGGATGGCATGTGCATTCAGGGCCACTGGAGCCCAAATCAAATTCATCTGCACATAGCCAAAAAAAAGAGATGCTAGCCAGCTTTCAAGCCCCTACTAATCAAAACCAGCAACACCACAGTGATGTGGTACATCAATAAGAGGGGGATTCCACTCTTACCAACTGTGCAGGCTAGCCATGACCCTGCGGAACACTGCCTCAGCCATGCATGTTCACCTGCAAGCTCAATTCTTGCCAGGCAACCAAAACACACTGGATGACAACTTAAGCAGAAATCTCCTAGACGCACACGAGTGGCAATTATACCACAACACCTTCAGTCTTGTGACCCAGAAATGGAGAACCCCAGAGGTGGACCTATTTGCTTCCCCATGCAACCATCAGCTTAGCAAATTCTGCACCAGGGTACTGCACAGCGAGGCCTGGAAAGTGGATGCCCTATCCTTTCAGTGGGCAAACCTCTCTATACATTTCCTCCTCTGCCTCTTCTTACAAGAGTATTACTCAAGATAAGGGAAGAAAGACCAAGAGCAATCCTGATTGCCCCAGACTGGCCACACCAACACTGGTACCCACTACTGCGCAGTCTGTCACCAGTGCCCCCATGGCACCTACCCCAGATCCCAACTCTCCTGATTCAGCAGGAGGAACAGTTCTTGCATCCACAATTGCAAACCCTGAACCTTGCAGCCTGACTTATTCCTTGAATTCTCCTCCAGTAGTCAGCCTAAGCAAGCAAGTACTGGATGTCATACGTGAAGCCAGACGACCCAGTACAAGGAAATCCTATGCTGACAAGTGGAAAAGGTATTGTTCCTGGATTCACACTAAAGGAGCAGATACAGCACAGCCCTCCTTACCTCTTATGCTGGATTACCTAGCAGACCTACTCCACAGAGGCCTGTCCTCCTCTTCCAGTAAGATCCATGCCTCTGCCATCTCTGCTCATTACAGCACGGAGCCACCTCTCTTCTCTCACCCTCTCATCAAGCAGTACCTGAGAGGCGCTAATGACTTAAGGCTACTAAGAAGCGCCCCCACCCCTGCTTGGGACCTTAACTTTGTGTTGGAAAAGCTCACGCTACCCCCCTTTGAGCCTGCAGCATCAGCAGAGTTAAAATTTCTCTCTCGGAAAACAGCCTTGCTTCTGACCATCACTTCAGCTAGAAGATTGTCTGAGCTACAAGCACTTATGGCTGTGGAACCCTTCATTATTTTTCATGCTTACAGAATCTCCCTCAGGACCAACCCAGCTTTCGTGCCTAAAGTGGTGTCCAGTGTGGCTCACAACCAATCTTTCCATTTGCCACCTTTTTCCCTAATCCTCAAAATAAGGGGGGAAAGAATCCTGCACTCCTTAGATATACACAGACAGTTCAGATTCTACCTTGATAGGACTAAGCCCTTTAGGAAATCTGACCAGTTATTAGTCAGCTTTGCACCAGGGGCAGAGAGGGCAAGGCCATATCAAAACAAACAGTCTCCAAATGGATAGCGCACTGTATCCATTTCTGTTGCAAACACCATGGGAAACCACCCCCTCGGGGTCAACGCATTCCACTAGGGCAGCTTCAACCTCTACTGCCTTTCTCAGAGGAGTCCCTACCAGGGACATTCTGGAAGCTGCTACTTGTAGTTCTGTTCATACCTTCACCAAGCATTACCACCTGCCTGTCTTTTCGAAATCCAGGGCAGGATTTGCAACAGCAGTCCTGCAGGGCATACTAGCCAGCCCCAACCCTTCTTGACTGCCTCCACCCATTCTTCATCTTTGGGAATCAAGCCAAGTGTGATGACTGCAACAGTGAAACACGAAGAACATAGTACAGTTGTGTACATTTACCATAAATGTAGCTGTTCGAGTGTATTCACTGTTGCAGTCCTGGTTTTCCACCCTCCAGCCCCCTTGTCTCTCTCTCTTTCTCATTCCTTGCTGGCCTATTGGTATTTACTTTTTACTGGTGGTGTTTTTCCACCATAACTTAGCTCCCTATTTGGGGCAAGAAAAACTGATGTAATGACGTCGGCTGCCTGTTTTTATACCTCTGACAACCTGATGTCAGTCTTGAAGCGACAGCAGCCAACGCAGAAATACTAAGCCTCTGGTATTTGGGCCGACTGAGGGCTACCCTTGGCAGGATAACCCAAGTGTGATGACTGCAACAGTGAATACACTCAAACATCTACATTTATGGTAAGTGTACACAACTGTGCTTTTTGCCACTATCCCTGTAATATGCAGCATCTGCTTTCACCAATCTTCTTTGTACCCAGCTCTTAAACTTGAACAGTGTCTGCTTTTCCACCAACCAACAAAACCCGTCAGTGCTTAGTTGTCAAACTAACTGACTAGAATTTTCTGACTTACTTAAAAAGCTAACGGGTAATCCCACAATATTGTAAATGTCTGATGTATGCCCTGCAGCAGCACTCATGTCATGGTGCTACATTAACTTGAGATATGCATATTCTTGTAGTGTATCAAACTACCAACTGTGATGGGGCGGGGCATTCCTGTTGTGTACAGCCAAATAATTGAGTTCCCTCCCACTCTCTTTTTGAAAGTAAGAGTCCCCAGTAATTTTAAAACACTACTAAAATCTCTCCAACAGTTGCATATGCAACTAAGCCTGTTTCCCTGGTTAATCACATTATTCACTGTCTACTCATCCTCTTCACATTCACACTGTACACCCATATCATTGCCAGTATCTTTACTCTTTTTAATAGTTGCATCATTGTAGCTTTATGCAATATGGGACATCCTGTCTAGGTCAGGACCATTTGACAGAATTCCAAAGATTTAGGGCTCCTCCTCCATATGCCTTGGCCATCAATATGCACGAGGGATGCTGACTTTTAAAAGAAAAAGTGGTTAGTGTGCTAAAACTTCAGAACTTAACTTGCCACCGAAGAGTGTTCTCAATGGGTTTCGGTTAATTGGTTGCCTGGCTGTCCTAACATTGGACAGATAAGTTCTCTCTCTGAGATTATTACCTTCCATAGAATTATTTCAGTAGAAAACATTCTTTTGAGTAATGTATTTCAAGGCATTTTTGCACTTTGAAAGAATTCCTATGTAAAATTGCATCTGATGATGTAAACCTTCATTCATTGCTTACTGTTAGGACTTTGGTTCCGTCCGCGCCAGCCAAAGACTCAGCTAAGACCTACCACAATGCCTCTCTTATAGTCTCTTCAGATCTCGTTTGCCGCATTCCTCGTCAGACGTTCCAAGCCTTCTCTCAAGCTAAGTGTAGCTTTTTTGTGGTTATTTCTAGTTTTTAGTGTTAGCCAGTTTTTCTCGTCTCAAGTTATTTCTCTTCTCTACCTTCATTTCCTGACTAAACCCTACTCACTACCTTGGTAGTTCTTTCGTACCATCATTGGTACTACTCCCTCTCCCCTACCTTAGTAGGCCCTCCTCTTACCGTTTTGGTATTTCTTGGTACCATTGTTGGTACTCTTTTCCTGCTATCTTAACAAAAAAAAAAAGTGCTGTCTTTCGCTATCCTTATCTCTTGATGTAAAGTTGTTCAATCTCGCCATTTGTTCTTACACGTGGGTACAGAGCCTATCCATCGGCTCTGAGTCGTCCGCTTTCCAAGCTCAAGATCTTTGAGTAGCTCGAGGCACAGTCCCTGTCCCATGATGCTCTTACCAACCCCAGATCTAGTTTGCCACTGCAACGGATCGCACAATCTTTGGAGAAGCTCGGGCCAGTAACCTTTTTTTTTTTTTCCTGTCTTTGGACAATTTTTTTGTAAATATATATATATATATATATATATATATATATATATATATATATATATATATGTGCGTGTGTGTGTGTGTGTATATGTAGAGTTCATCAGGGTTCTGATATAGGTTAATGTTAAGTTGTCTATCTCGCCTTCATTCTTGCTGGATGGGTTCGGAGCCGATCCTCGGCTCCGACTCGGCCAATATTAAAGCTCGAGAGCTAATTCCACCGGCTCGAGGCTCCCCTATATCCCACAATGCTAGGCGGTAACTGCTCAGATCTCGTTTGCCGCTTAGCTGACAAGTTGCTTTTCTACCGGCTCTGGCAGGTTAGTGAAGAATTTAATTCTAAATTTTCAATTCTTAGACCCCTAGTACCCTTTTTTTTACTGAAACCTTTAGTTTTAAATCCCCTTTTTCCTGGTTCGACAACTTTGCCATTTTTTCCCTCTTTTATTCCCCTTTAGTTTTAGGCCTTAGTCCCTTCCTAGTCCCCTTGTGTGACTGGTATTTTATTTTTAATTAAGGCCTTTGTGTGTGTGTCTGCGTGTGTTTTCTTGTACCTTTTATTATGTCTAAGGAATCTAAGGTCTCAGGCTTCAAGAAGTGTGACTCGTGCTGTCAGAAAATGTCTCTGACAGACGGACACACTTCTTGTGTGTATTGCCTGGGACCTTTGCACCTGCAGGACTCTTGTGCTGTTTGCCATGGTTTTAGCCCTAGAGTCCTGCAGGAATGCAAGAATAAATTAATCTTGTGTGGCTTATTAAAGCCTGAAGGCCCCCCGACTCAGTCTGTGTCGGGGAAGCCTTCTAAAACTTCCAAACAGTCAGCTCCGGTTTCTCAGTCGACTTCTGAAAATGTAAAGTCTGCTTCGACATCGGCTCCGGCCGGAGCCGATGTTTCCAAGCCTCATAGGTTGATATACCTCCGTTGGCTCCGATACTTTTATCGGAGCAACCTTCTAGGAAGAGATCTAGATCCCCCTCTATTGGCTCCAGGATCCCCTCTTCTTTCTGAATGGAGCCATAGAACACATTCCTCACGGTCTTCCAGGCTATCCGACCACGATTTGCAAAGGGTAGTGAGTAGACTTCTCAAGTCCGAGGCACTGGCCCAAATGCTGCATAGCCCGACTCAGCAGTCAGTGGCTATTTCCGTTCCACAATGTATTCCTCCTCCGACTCCTTTGAGTTCGGAGCCAGGGCTCGTCGGAGCCATGACTGTCGGTGCGTCGGATCCGATACCTTCCCTTTCGGCTCCGTCGTCTGCTCCGATCTCTTCCTTGGAGGGATCTCGGCGCCGAGCTTCCCTCGTCGGCTCTGAGGGGGCAAGTGGCATCGGACCCTTGTCCGACCCCGCTCTCCCTCTCGGGGCTTCGGCGCTGGTGAGTTCGGCTCCGACATCGGCCTTGGAGCCGTCCCTGTCGGTGCCGGGGGGTCCTTGTCTCTTTGGAGCGGGGACCTCCGGCCTTGCCTGATAGAGGTGCCTTCGAGGTCATGCGGAACCTGCTAGAACCAGTGTCTTCCCCACAGTCAGCTCCATCGGCCCCTCCATCTTCAGTGCCTGCGGTGATTTCTACCCACCCCCTTGCATTAGACCGCAGAGAGCCAACTCCTCAAGTTTCCCCATTGGGAATTTCCTTCTCTTCCGAGGCCTCTCCTGACCCGGTAGGAGATCCCCCTAGGAAGAGGCAGTGCAAGAGGAAGCACATTGACTCCCCTGAGTCTATCACCTCTGACACTGACTTAGAGGAATCTGAAGGTTCCCCTCGATCCCCCTCTGTGGATGTCTCCTTTGCTGACATCCTTGAGATCCTGAAACAGAGGGGGATCTGGCCAGCCCTTAACCCTTCGGAGGATGAGTCAGTGTATCTTGAGGCGTTTGGCTCTCGCCCTTCTACCTCCTGGGTGTCCCCTCCCTTTGACCCCCTTATGGAAGTGGTGGCAAGGAAGGCCTGGACGGCTCCTGATTCAGTGGAACCCACCCCGAGGAGGCCATCTAAGTTTATTACTGCCCCTAGAGATAACGATTTTTTATCCAAAGGTGTCCCCGTTGATGACATGGTGGTGGCTGCGGCCACTAAGAAGGAGTTAGCCGATCCTTCGGTTCCTGATGGTCCGGTCCAATAAGGAATCTAGGACCATGGACAGGTACGGTAAGCGGATGTTCTCATCAGCGACCTTTTCTTTGCGGTCGCTGAATTACTTATGCCACTTCACTCGTCTCCAGAGAGATCTACTCAAGGATATGAGTGAAGTAATAAAGGATCCTACAGCTGAGGGGTTCCAAGACAGAATGAACTCCCAGTTGGCAACCCTGAATTCCATCGTTAACTCCTCCATGCGGCTTATCTCATATGCTGCGGATGGGGCGAGTAGAGCCGCAGGCACAGGTGTTGCCTTACGACGTCACGCCTGGTTGCGGCTGTGCAGCTTTGTGGACCCTTTCAAGGCATCCTTCACCAATTTTCCCTTTGATGGATCATCCTTGTTTGGTCCACAGGTGAAGGATACATTGACCAGGTGTGAGGTAGAAGGTAAGACTCTCTCTGCCATAGGAGTCCGTTTTTCTACCCCTTCTAGACCCTATCCCAAAGGTCAGAGAGGAGGAAAGATGTGGTTCCGTAAACAATCCCATGGAGTCTCATCTGACGCACAAGGTCGATTCCCCTCTAGAGGCAGAGGGGAGAATAATAATAGACGCCGCCCTAGAGGCAGAGGAGGTCTGCAAAACCAGGGTAGCAGAGAAACGTTCTCTGATGAACCCTTTCAGCATCCCTGAGGGGCTGCCCGGCTGTCCACCTTCGGATGCAGTCGGGGGAAGGTTATCCCTGTACCCAAAAGCCTGTTTTTTCCTTACTCGAGACAAATGGGTACAGTCGATCATATCCGAGGGTTACAAAATTCCCTTTATTCACATCCCATCCCAACCCAAAGGATCCCTTCCAGACGTTCCACCCAGTCTAAGGGAACAAGCAGCATTAGAAATTTCAAAGCTGCTATCAAAAAGAGCTATCCAATCAGTCCCAGCAGACCAGCAAGGATCCGGAATCTACTCCAAATTCTTTTTGGTACCAAAGAAAACAAGGGACCGGAGACCCATACTGGATCTCAGCAACTTAAACAAGTACGTCAGGAAAACAAAATTCCGGATGGTCACGCTACAGTCCATTCTACCCTTCTTGGGTCAGGACAATTGGATGTGCTCGATAGATCTTCAGGACGCATACTACCACATCAAGATGAACAGACGCTCCAGAAGATTTCTCCGCTTCAGGCTGGGAGCCAGTCACTACCAGTTCAGAGCCCTGCCCTTTGGTCTCACTACAGCCCCCCCGTGTGTTTACCAAATGCATGGCAGTGGTCGAGGCTCACTTGAGACGTCAAGGATTCCAGGTGTTTCCATATTTAGACGACTGGCTCCTTACTGCCACCACCAGACATCAGCTTCTTCTATCCAGGGACTTCACCATCCAAATTTGCCAAGCTCTAGGCATTTCAATAAATTTCAAAAAATCTGCTTTGTCGCCTTGTCAATCTATTACCTTTATAGGCGCCACCTTAGACACACTCAAATCTTTCAGCCAGACTCACAGAGCAGAGAGTGTCAGACATTCGGAAACAAGTTTCCCTTCTCTTACAATGCAACAAAGTCAAAGCCAGACTAGTTTTGAAGGTGTTAGGACTCATGGCAGCAGCTATTCCCCTTCTCCCCTTAGCTGGCTTCCACATGAGGATCCTCCAATGGATGCTGTTTACTCAGTGGTCCTTGCAACAGCTCCTGATGTCCCATACCATATTGATAACTCAATCATGCAAGAATCAACTGTCTTGGTGGATCACATCACCTCAGGTTCTCCAAGGCAGACCTTTCACTCTTCCCCCCCCCCTAGTCGCCACGTTGACAACAGATGCCTCCCTGATCGGGTGGGGGGCATTATCAGGGCAGGACAGTCCAAGGCACGTGGCAACCTTTCGAGTGCCACTTGCACATAAATGTCTTAGAGATGAGAGCAGTGCTTTTAGCGTTGCAAGCCCTTCACGACTCTCTTCCCACTGGGACTATTGCAATTCAGATGGACAACATGTCCGTAGTGTGGTACATCAACAAACAAGGCGGAGCCAGATCATACCCCTTATGTCGAGAGACACTCAGACTTTGGCAATGGGCGATCTCTTCTCAGCGTTTTCTGATAGCAACGCACATTCCCGGGAAATCCAATGTGATTGCAGACAAGTTGAGCAGGGCAATTCTCATGCCCCACAAGTGGTCTCTAAAGAAATCAGTTCTAGAAGAAGTATTCCTAAGATGGGGCCACCCTTGCTGCGATCTTTTTGCTACTCCCCAAAACAGCAAGTGTCACGACTTCTTCACTCTCTTCCCGTTACCAGGCCATCCCACCAGAGACGCTCTAGTCCACGATTGGCCCCGGGGACTTCTATATGCCTTTCCCCCTTTTCCCCTGATATCCCAACTAATTCAGAAAGCCATCGCTTTGAGTGACAATGATCCTCATTGCCCCTTACTGGCCTCGACAGATATGGTTTCCGTTTCTTCATCGTTACCTTTTGGAGCAGCCTTGGCATCTGGACCCAGTACCAGATCTGTTAACCCACCAATCGGGTCAGCTGCACCAATCTCTGCATTCTCTAAACCTCACAGCGTGGTTTCTCCGATTCCGACCTTAGCCAGGCTTCCCTCAATATCTCGCTCGGTCTGAGATATCTTGATAGCCTCTCATAAATCTTCTACTCGGAAGATTTATAGTAGCAAATGGAAACGCTTCTCTTTTTGGGCAACATCAAAAAACATAGATCCTTTTACTGCACCTATCCAGTCTATTCTAGACTTTCTAGCAGAGCTCTTTCATTTAGGATCATCTCCATCTACCATTAGAGTTCAACTGGCTGCCATATCTAATTTTCATGTAGGTGTCTCGGAGTCTAGCATCATGGCTCACAAACTCTGTAAAGCCTTTTTAAGGGGCGTATTTCTTCTCAAACCTCCAATCAAAGATCCCCCGCCTCAGTGGGATTTGAACTTGGTTCTGGCATCCTTAATCCTTCCCCCCTTCGAACCGGCGGCTTCATGTTCTCTGAAGTTGCTTTCTTGGAAGACACTTTTTCTGGTAGCTATAACTTCAGCGAGAAGGGTATCCGAACTCCATGCTCTGTGCAGTCCTCCTTACTTAGTGTTTCACAAAGATAGGGTATCCCTCCATACTAATCCATCCTTTTTACCTAAGGTTTCCTCTCAAGCAAACCTAAACCAAATTATTGATCTCCCCGTCTTTTTCCCTAACTATTCAAACAGGTCGGAACAAAAGCTACATTTTCTGGATGTTCATCGCCAACTTAGATATTACTTAGACAGGACTAAACAATTCAGGAAATCTGATCAACTGTTTCTGTCATATGCGGAAGGGAAATTGGGCCTTCCTGTTACTAAAGTATCCCTCTCTAGATGGCTCACCTCTACAATTACCTTCATCTATGAGATCAGACATCAAAAACTACCTTCAAGACCTAGAGCTCATTCAACTAGGGCATTAGCTACATCTGTAGCTTTTCAGGATAGGCTGCCAATAGATTCCATTTGTGCAGCAGCCACCTGGGCTTCTCCTCATACCTTCATTTCACATTACAAATTGGACATGGTCTCCAGAAACCGTGCCAACTTTGGTTCCACTGTTCTCAAGAGTCTGTTCCGATAGGCCACCCGGGATAAGGTGCTAGGGACGCGGTCCCATCCAGCAAGAATGAAGGCGAGATAGACAACTTAACATTAAGAAGTTATGTACCTACCATAACGTTCCATGTTAGTTGTCTTCTTCTCGCCTTCTTTCTTCCCCCCTCCTTCCCCCAAGCCTGGACAGACCGATAGGAATTCAGTTTGTGATCTTCCTCTGGAAGTCGTCATTCCCACACGTTCTTCCACCTCCTTTTCTCCTTTCTTAGGTCTGCGATACCTTTCACGCAGGTTGTTATTGAGGTGGGTTTCCCTTCTCCATTCTATGGAGACTAGGGTTGCTTGGTATAGCTATCAAACGAGATCTGAGTAGTTACCGCCTAGCATTGTGGGATATAGGGGAGCCTCGAGCCGGTGGAATTAGCTCTCGAGCTTTAGTATTGGCCAAGTCGGAGCCGAGGATCGGCTCCGAATCCATCCAGCAAGAAAGAAGGCGAGAAGAAGACAACTAACATGGAACGTTATGGTAGGTACATAACTTCTTATTTAGACATATCACAGATTTGTGCATTTCAAGTGAGTTAACTGCAGTGTTTATATTGTTGGAGCAGATAAAAAAATGATGACATCATACAGTATAGTGCAAGGTATTACATTCAGCACTCTTCTGATTTATTTATACATTTATTTGTTTCAATATTTCTCTTCTATTTATATATAGTAATATAACTGTGTTTATATATTTGTTTTTAAGCATTCTACATAACTGTTTTTTAGTATTCTATATATAATAGTTTTAAAATGACTTCCATTACTTAAATAGTCTGAGAGTTTATAGAGCTTTGGTTATTTTATTTTATTTTATTTACTTTATTTTATTTTATCTTATATATCCATTTAATTCCAATTTATGAAGTTTTAGACTGGGTAATAATCACCTTCAGTATGATGTTAGTGGCAGTCCTCTTTGACATAATTTTATTTTAAGTTTATAAATATACACATTTAGAACAAAATGTTCATGTTTACATATTTATATTTATTCATATTTATTTATATATATTTATTTATATTTATTTATATATATTTTTATATATTTATTCATCTTCACATACACACATTTATATATTTAAATATTTAAGTATTTATTGTGAATAGAAATGCTTTTATATACTGGCTGAAAAATTATTATATTAACAATTGGAGAAATTTCATATTTTAAGTGAGTTGAAAATGCAGTACATGAATTCAATGATATATGCTGAAACAGATCAAATTAAATGTTGCTTAGTTGTTTTATAATGTGGTTTAGCATAAGTAATCTTAGTTCTAATGTAACATAAATACTCAAATGCTTCTGATGTCTTATGGTTTAGTTTGTTTTAACCTTGATGTTTGTTTTATGTTCGTTCTATACAATTTTAAAATGAGCCTTCCTTTAAATGCTTAAATGCTTACTTGATTAAATAATAAGTTAATTGATTAATTCAAGACAATTGTTAGTTGGCTGTGCCTCCCTATAAATTCGTAGCTATTTTCCCATATTAAATTGTCTGATGAAGCGTATGGTAGCATACGCGAAAGCGCTTACCGTCTGTTTGTTTTGTGAATAAAAAGTAAGATTTTATTAACGTGGAGAGTCGGAAGTTTTTTGCTTTATATTTATTGTTGGAGCAGTTGCTCTTAGGCCTTTCTTTAGTTGGCATTTACTTGACAGGGCTCTGTCAGGTTGCTTTCCCTATCCCCTTGTTATTTTCACATACTGTGCACAGTTAGATTTGTTGTTCAACCTGCTAGTGTTATTTTTTTTCTGTCGATATATATAGACTTGGAAGCCTGCGACCCTCCCTGTTACGAGTTCTACTCTGAGGCTAGTCGAGCCTTCTGAGCCGGAAAGAGAAGATCTGATAGTTGTGGAACCCTGTGAGTCGAAGCCGGTTCCAGTGCCCGTTGGCCCCGTCAACCTTGATTTCTTCGATTCCGATTGATGAATCTCAGAGCCGACACTCTCTCGTTGGTTCCGGGGGGAGGGGGGAGTCGAACAGAGGCTTCGGTTCCGACTCTCCCTCTCGGGGCTTCGGCGCAGATGAGCTCGGCTCCGTCTTCTGGTTTGGAGCCCTTGGCCTCGGCCCCGGGGAGGTTGTCGTCTTCCTCAGAACTGGTGAACTCCTAGGGCTGAGACACTGGTGCTTTCGATGCCATGAGGAGGGTCATGTCTGCAAAGACCTTTACCTGTTTGAATCTTTCCTCTTCCTCCCCAAAAGGGCTATGTTCTCTCTCTGCATCACAGGTTCCTACCAAGCATTGAGACCCAGAGCCTCAGGTGACCCCTGCTCTACGGAGACTTCACCAGACACCCCCATTGATGAGGTCCATAGGAAGATAGTGTGCAAGAGGAGGCATTTGGATTCCCATCAGGAATCCTTAACATCCGACACTGACTTAGAGGAATCAGAAGGGTCCCCATGGTCCCCCTTGGAGGATGTCTTGTTTGCAGACATATTGGAAATACTAAGGCAGAGAGGTGACTGGCAGTCCCTTACCCCTACTGAGGATGTGTCGGTGCTCCTGAAGGCCGTTGGGTCTCAACCTTCCACCTCCTGGGTTTCTCCACTCTTTGACAAATTAATGGATTTGGTCGCTCGAAGGGTGTGGGAGTCTCCTGATTCCATGGAACCAGTCCCTTGGATACCCAACAAATTTGTCACTTCCCCCAAGACAGGTCCTTTCTTACTAAGGGAATTCCCATTGATGGCATGGTGGTGGCGGCGGCCACCAAGAAAGAGATGTCAGAAACCTCCTCTTCTGTCTATCCTCCTAACAGAGACTCTAGGACGATGGACAGATGCAAGAAACGCATCTTTAGTTCTGTGACATTTGCAATGAGATCGCTTAACTATTTAACCCATTTTACCCGTCTTCAACGAGATTTCCTCAAAGAGCTTGGAGATACTCTACAAGGCAACACAGATGATGCTGTCTCTGAGAAAGTGATGGCACAACTTAACACCCTTAATTCTATTGTGAACTCGTTCATGCGGCTCATTTCTTATGCAGCCGATGGATCGAGCCAGGCAGCAGGTTCAGCGGTAGCCCTGCGGAGACCATCCTGGATGTGCTTATGCTCCTTTGCGGAAGCTTTCAAGTCTTCCTTTGTCAACACCCCATTCGACTCTTCCTTGTTTGGGCCCAAAGTCAAGGAGACTCTCACTAGGTGTGAGCAGGAGGGAAAGACTGTATCTGCCGTAAGAGTCAGTTTTTCCACCCCATAGTAGACCATACCCCAAAGGGCCGAAAGGTGGAAAAATGTGGTTCCGGAAACCCCGAGGAGCTTTCCAAAACACACGTAGTGAACGCCCCTCCAGAGGCAGAGGAAGGGGTTATAATGGTAGATGCCGCCCAGGTGGCAGAAGGGGGGTCTGTAGAACCAGGGTGACAGGGAGGAGGCCCGACTGTCCTGCTCTGGAGGCAGTCGGGGGTCGCTTGGCTTTATACCAAGATGCCTGGCTAGGAATTACATCAGATTCTTGGGTAAAAAGCACAGTTACCAGAGGATACATCATTCCCTTTTCAGAATCCCCTTCTATTCGTACAAGAATCCCAGACGTACCACCCAGTCTGCGGCATCATCAGCATAGAAATTCACAAGCTGCTAGAAAAAAGTCATCCAGTCAGTCCCGGCGGACCAGATAGGGTCCGGAACTTACTCCAGGTTCTTTTTAGTTCCAAAGAAAACGGGACTGGAGACCCAACTTAGACCTCAGCAAACTCAACACCTTTGTCAAAAAGGAAAAGTTCCGGATAGTCGCGCTTCAATCGATACTACCGTTTCTAGAAACAGGTGATTGGATGTGCTCTATAGATCTCAAGGATGCGTACTACCACATCAAAATGGCCAGACCATCCAGAGTTCACTTGCGTTTCCGGCTGGGGGCCAGTCACTACCAATTCCGAGAGCTGCCCTTTGGTCTCACCACAGCCCCCAGAGTGTTCACCAAATGCATGGCAGTGGTCACGGCTCACCTGAGACGTTTAGGATTCCATGTGTTTCCATATCTAGACGACTGGCTCCTCACCGCCACCACCAGGCATCAACTGATTTGTTCCAGAGAATACACAATCAACCTGTGTTCCCAGTTAGGCATAACCATAAATTACGAAAAGTTTGCTTTATTGCCATCACAGCATATTTCCTTTATAGGAGCAGATCTAGACACCACCACTGCCTTGGTCAGAGTAATCTCTCTATGAAGTCAAGTGTCCCACTTGTTAATGGAAAGAAAAGTTCCTACATTCCAGGTTCTGACGCTGTTAGGTACCATGGCAGCAATGCTCATAGCGGTTCCTCTGTGACGAATGCACATGAGGTTACTCCACTGGTTACTCTTCACACAGTGGTCTTATCAACAGCTTCCAATGTCACACAAGATTCTACTGACAAATGCTTGTAAAAAGGACCACCTTTGGTGGTTGAACAGCCACCAGGTAACTGTAGGTCCCCATTTGTACTTCCCCCTCCCTCAGCCACGGTGACCACGGATGCTTCCCTGATAGGGTGGGGGGTGCTGTTTCAGGGAAGAATTGTCCAAGGCACTTGGTCAGAGATGGAATCCCATTTGCACATCAGTGTCCTAGAGTTCAGAGCGGTGTTTCTACCGTTGCAACACTTTCACGACTCTCTGCCTCAAGACACGATTGCAATACAGACCGACAACATGTCTGTAGTCTGGTACATCAACAAACAAGGGGGAACCAAGTCTTACCCCTGCCGAGAGGCCCTGAGAATTTGGCAGTGAGCTGTATCCACTGGGGCTTTTTGATAGCAACGCACATCCCAGGGGTCATCCAACATGATAGCGGACAAACTGAACAGATCCATTCTGTTGCCTCACGAGTGGTCCCTCAAAGAACAAGTGGCGGAGATGATATTTCGCAATGGGGCCAGCCTTGCTGCAACCTTTTTGCATCCCCGATGACTGCCAAATGCAGAAGCTACTTTGCCCTGTACCCTCCACTGAGGGGACAGCCCAAGGGATTTGCTCGTACACAATTGGCCCTCGGGTCTCCTTTATGCCTTGCCACCAACCCCTCTGATCCACAGATTCTTACAGAAAACCAAAAGCTTGGGAAGGACTGTTACTCTGATAGCCCCGATGTTCATCGTGCATACAGCTGCAGTCCTAACAGATGGGTTCTCCTGCCGTCAGGCGGGTCCTCGGTCGGCCGAATTCCAAAGTCTAGGTCCGGCGTCGGTTGTCGTCATTTCTTCCCTGACGTCAGTGCGACAGGGGTATAAAAGAACCAGCTGACGCCATTTTCTTCAGTCTTTCTTGCCACGCGGTGCCCGAAGCAGAAGCAGTTCGCAAGTGCCGGTCGGCCAGCTCCTGAGATTATGAAAATTTGGAACCGAAGTCTTCTTAAAAGCTAAGTACCCCGTTGGGGAACCTTTTCTTGCCTCAGACCGATGTCAGACAAAGTTAATAATTGTATTTCTTGTGGGAAGCAAATACCGCATAAGGATTTCCATTCCCTCTGTATACCTTGTTTAGGCCCAGACCACGAGGTCTTGGCCTGTCGCTTTTGTGCTACATTCAACAAATGCACTATTAAGCGTCGGGCGGAGTTCGCCCAGCATTATTTTGGAAAAGCATTTAACTATACTATGTCGTCGGATACTCTGACTCCGGTTTTGTCTAAAAAACGCAAAGACAAGGACCGACACGCGAGGCCTGCGGCCTCTACCGACACCACGCCAAAGCCGACTACACGTGGTCCGGTTCTCAGTGAGGCGCCTACACAGCCCCTGCCTACCGACGACCTGTCTTTGACTGTGTCTCCTGTACCCAAGGTCGCAGGCTCCTCGGCCCACACCCCGACTACAGATACCGAAACCACTCTTGGCGCTAAAACTCAGAGTGTGGACAGGTCCACCTCCACTCAAGGTGTCTTCAGTCCTTCCTCTTCTTTCTCTATCAAGGCTTTCACAAAGTCTAAAGCAGCCATGCACTCTAAAAGACCAGCTACTCAGGGCCCATCTCCAGGCCCCATGCATAAGAAACAGATGCTTAAAATGGCTGAGGATTTAATTACTCTTATCAGAGGTTCTCAGCCCCCTCCGGACAAAAGGCCTAGAGTGGAGGAAGATTCCCCCTCCTCTGATCAGGGCTCCATTATTTCAGAGCACTCTGATGATCAGGAACATTCTTACTCCCATTTTGAAGACTCTGATGTGGAGGAGTCCATCCCTTCTGTATTCCCCCTGAGGACTACTCATTTTGGGAAACTTTACATACCTTAAGGGAACACTTCCACTGGGAAGGCCAGGATTATTCTGATTCCAAGAAAAGGCTCAGGGAATTTCTCTTGCTTCCTCAGCACAGGCCTCTGGCTATACCTCCTGTCCTGGACATCCTAGATGATGTTTACTCGGAGGCCTGCCTTAACCCGGACTCTCTACCTCCAGCTCCAGTTAAGCCTGACAGGTACTACAGGGTCCCTGACTCGCACCAATTTCTATACAAGAGCCATGCTGCTGACCCAGAAACCATCTCACAGGGCCCCAAGGGAGTTAAGGCCTCTATGGCTAAAAATCCATTGCCTTCCGAGAGAGATTCCAGATCCTTAGAAAGGTGGGGAAAAAGGTATATACCTCAGCTACCTTATCCATGAGGGCCTTAAACTGTCAGTTTCATATGCTAAAATACCAACAGTTTTTGTTATCACAATTGAAAAGTAAAATGTCACAACCTGAACAACCAGACTTGAAGGAGTTGCAGGATTTGATGCATAGTGCAGAACAAGTGGGTAAGCATACCTTACAATGTGGTTTTGATGTTCTAGAGGCCTCATGCAGAGCTGCTGTTACAGGATCAGTCATACGTAGACATGCCTGGCTCAAGGAACAAACCTTGCCTGATCATGTCAAAGCTAAATTACTAGACGCCCCTCTTCAAAAGGATGTACTATTTGGTGCTAATGCTGAGGAGGTTTTAAAGAAAATGGAGGAAAAGGCTAAATCAATGCAAACTGTGAAAGAATTTCTACAGGTTCAACCCCCATGTTTTAGTAGAAATTGGCCTTCCAAAAAATGGTCCTTTTCAGCCACAGACAGACCCCAAAGAGGCAGATACAGGCGCCCGAGGGGCAGAGGACAATCCCAAGGATCGTATAGAGGCAGACAATGGCAAGCTCCTACACAAAGAGGTGGTGAGGACAACTCCCAGTCTATCAGAAAGCAAACCCAATGACTTTCCCCTTTGCATGCCAACCAGGTCTCAAATGGCAGCACCCTTGGGAGGAAAGGTGGCATTATTTTCAAAAAAATTGGCATATTGTCACAAAGGACAAATGGATCCTGGACATTATAAACAGAGGCTACAGATTCCATTTTCACACCCTTCCAAAAATGAGAGGCATGCCAAACCTGCCACACAATCAAAGGGCAGAGGCACAAAGGCAAATTACAGATCTCATAAACATGAAAGCTATTCAAGAGGTAACTACGCACGAACAAGTTCAAGGGTTTTATTCCAGGCTATTTCTGGTGCCAAGGAAGGGAAAAGATTGGAGACCTATTTTGGATCTATCCATCCTAAACACATTTCTACTGCACCAAAATTCAAGATGCTCACTCTACAGCAGCTTCTTCCCATGCTGGGCAAGGAGTCTTGGCTGGTAACATTGGACCTCAAGGAGGCATACCTGCATGTCCCAATTAGACAAAATTGCAGAAGATATCTCAGATTTCTTGCAGGTTCAACTCATTATCAATTCTCTGCATTGCCCTTTGGCTTATCTACTGTGCCCAGAGTATTCACGAAATGCCTGGCATCAGTAATTGCCTACTGCAGACTTCAAGGGATACAAATATATCCCTATTTGGACGACTGCCTGATCCAAGCGGACAGCAAACACATTCTTCTGAAACATCTGGCTTATTTAATAATGTTATTGAATTCTCTGGGATACACAGTCAACAAAAAGAAATCAAGGCTTATACCCTCACGGAAGATAATTTTCCTGGGTGCCAACTTGGACACAAACACCCAGATGGCCTACTTCACGACAGAGAAACAGGGGCAACTAATTCAATACTTCAGAACACTAGCAAATTGCACCGGGCTTACTGCAAGGAAAATCCTGCAGGCTCTGGGATTCATGGCATCTTGCATGTTACTAATCCCATGTGCAAAGCTGCATATGAGGAAACTACAATGGTACCTGAAAAACATATGGTCTCAACACAGCCACAGTTTGGAAACAATAATACCACTAATTCCATGTCTGCAAAAGGAATTTCTGTGGTGGGCTCAAGCATGTCAAACAAACACAGGTCTTCCTTTCAGCAAGCCTCAAGCAAATCAAGTCATCACAACAGACGCCTCGGACTACGCCTGGGGAGCGCACATGACAGATCGGCGCATTCAGGGCAAATGGTCCCAAAAAGAAAAGCACCTTCACATCAATCAAAAAGAAATGCTAGCAGTAATAAATGCTATTATAGCTTTCAAGAACTTTCTACAACCAGGTCAACTATTGATAAGAACGGACAACACCACAGTTATGTGGTACATAAACAAGCAGGGAGGAACACATTCTTACCCCCTATGCAGACTGGCCATGTCACTTTGGAACATGGCCATGGACTTACAAATGGAACTACAAGCTCAGTACTTGCCAGGCAAGGAAAACACGCTGGCAGGCAACCTAAGCAGGAATATGACAGATCCACACGAATGGAAGTTGCATCCAAAAGTTTTTACAGAAATAATCCAAGAATGGGGGAAGGCCAGACATAGATCTATTTGCCTCCCACAAAAATCATCAATTGACAAAATTCTGCTCAAGGATCTTCCATCCAAAGGCCTGGAGAGTGGACGCTCTCTCTTTCAGCTGGACATCAATTACAGTTTATGCCTTCCCACCTCTTCCTCTGCTGCCCAAAGTTCTATTGAAGAACAGAGCAGACAGACCAAAGATGATCCTCATTGCTCCGGACTGGCCAAGGCAACACTGGTACCCACTCCTGAGGAGCCTGACGCATTCCCCACCATGGACCCTGCCTCTAATGCCTCTTCTTCTGACTCAACACAGCTTCAAAACTCTTCACAGTCAGCTAAAAACACTCAATCTAGCCGCATGGAAGATTCCTTAGCATCACAGCAGGCCCTACTCTCCAAGGAGGTGCAGGATGTCATTTTGGAGGCCAGAAGGCCATCAACTAGAAAAGCTTACTCCGCAAAATGGAAACGTTTTTATGTCTGGAATGAGAAAAAGGGCCAGGACCCTGGAAAACTGAATTTACCTCAAATACTACAATATTTGACAGAACTGCTAAGCAGTGGACTTTCTTTCTCCTCCATCAAAATCCATGCCTCAGCCATTTCTGCAGAATACAACACTGATCCACCTTTATTCTCTCACCCTCTCTTAAGACAGTTCCTCAGAGGGGCTAAGAATTTAAGACCTCCAAGGAAACAACCAATACCTGCTTGGGATCTTAATTTCATTCTGGAAAAACTGACCCTGCCTCCTTTTGAGCCAGCTGCTTCATCAGATTTGCAATATTTGTCTTGGAAAACAGCTTTCCTTCTGGCTATCACCTCAGCTCGTAGAGTTTCAGAATTACAGGCCCTCATGGCTGTCCAGCCTTTTATCATCTTCCATCAGGGCATAGTTTCCTTACGAACCAACCCGTCCTTTATGCCTAAAGTGGTATCCAGGGTAGCTTTAAATCACACCATACATTTACCTACTTTTTACCCTAATCCTCAAAACAAAGGGGAGAGATTACTACCTTCCTTGGACATCCACAGACAGCTGCGTTACTATTTGGACAGAAAGCCTTTCAGAAAATCAGAACAGCTCTTTGTGGCCTATGCAGTAGGAGCTCAAGGAAAGCCAATTTCCAAACAGACAATTTCAAAATGGATAGCCCACTGCATACGCTTTAGCTATTCCTTTCATGGCAAAACCGTACCTACAGGCATTAGAACTCATTCCACCAGGGCCACAGCCACCTCTGCAGCCTTCCTCAGAGGAGTTCCTACCAAGGATATTTTGGAAGCAGCCACTTGGAGTTCTGTGCATACCTTCTCCAAGCACTACAACCTGCCATTATACTCCAGATCTAGAGCAGGCTTAGGTTCATAGGTTCATACTAGGCTATCTGCCCAAGGGCATTTATAAGCCTAGCCCATAGTTATGTGGCTTTCGCCACCCCTTTAGTTTGAATAAAAACTATGCCTATCATTTTGCTGTGCCTCTGTCAAGCAGTGACGCTGAAGTAATCCCTGGGGTATATCTGCAATCTCCCATCCATTGGTCAAGATTCCTCTTGAACAAGACCAGAGAGGTGCTCTGCCTCACATGTACCGGGATTTTGTTCCACAGCATAGGGAGTCTCTGGGTGATGAATCTGTCCCTCCAGCACGTTCTATTTATAACCGTGTCAAGGTTTAAGTCTCCCGCCCTTGTGGTTCTGAGGGATCTAGATTTTTTGAGGTGAAGCATATTCATCAAATCTGGGTTTGACATGGCCTTATATGTCAGGCACAGGTCACCTCTGAGCAAGCGGTATGAGACTGAATAGAGCTGGAGTTCTTTCAGTCGGGCAGCATAAGACATATTTTTGAGACCCTTTATCCTTTTGGTGAGGAACTTTTGGGGCCTTTCAAGCTGCAGCAGGTGTCTGGTCAGTTTTGCAGGGCATTTTGGCTCCTCCTAGTTACACCTAGTGCCTACCACCCCTTTCTTAGCTTTGGGATTCTACCCATCTTTTAGGACTGCAGCTGTATGCACGATGAACATAGTACAGTTTTGTACCTACCATAAATGTAGATGTTCGAGTGCTAATACAGCTGCAGTCCAGGTTTCCCTCCCTCCTTCCCCTCTAGGGGTATTCTTTTATGGTGTATTTGCTTGCAACTACTGTTTTTTTGACTATATTGCATTGCATTATTACCTAATTTTATGTATTGCCTTCCTTCTGGGGGCACCTGACATCTGGGGCAAGAAAAACTGAAGAAAATGGCGTCGGCTGGTTCTTTTATACCCCTGTCGCACTGACGTCAGGGAAGAAGCGACGACAACTGACGCCGGACCTAGACCTTGGAATTCGGCCGACCGAGGACCCGCCTGATGGCAGGAGAACCCATCTGTTAGGACTGCAGCTGTATTAGCACTCGAACATCTACATTTATGGTAGGTACAAAACTGTCCTTTTTGGCCTCGGCAGATATGGTTCCCCTTCCTTCAGCAACACCAAGTGGAAGAACCTTGGGTTCTAGACCCAGTGCCAGACCTTCTGACTCATTCGTCGGGAGTTCTTCACCCCTCTCTTTTCTCCCTCAAACTGATAGCTGTGCTGCTCCAGTTCCCAACCTAGCCAGGTCATATAAATTGTCTTCCGCGGTACAACATATTCTAGTTTCTTCCCATAAAGTCTCCACCAGGAAACTGTACAACAGCAAATGGATGCTATTTGGGCATTGGGCTTCTCAGCGTAATATTGATCCCTATTCATAGTATTCTGGAATTCTTGACCACTTTTTCATGATGGTGCGGCAGCTGCTACTATAAGGGTTCAGTTGGCTGCTATATCCAACTTTCATGTGGGATGCAAAGGTTCTAACATTGTCTCACAGATTATGTAAAACTTTTTTGAAAGGGACTCATCAGCTTAGCCAGCCATCAGACATCCTATTACTCCCTGGAATCTATATTTGGTGCTGTCTCAATTTATGCTTCCTCAATGTTCTTCGCGTTTCACTGTTGCAGTCATTACATTTGGGTAATCTGCTGGCAGGTTTCCCTCAGTCGGCCTGAATAACAATCTTGGGTCCTGCGTCGGTTGCTGTCTCCTCTTCCATGACGTCAGGGGTATAAAACATGCAGCCAACACCATTTTAATCAGTCTTTCTTGCCGCGCGGTGCCCAAAGCAGAAGCAGTTCGCAAGTGCCGGTCGGCTGACTTCTGAAATTTTCATTTCGAGTTTCGGAACGGAAGTCTTCAAACTAAAGCTAAGTACCCCTTTGGGGAAACTTTTTTTTACCCCTTACCGATGTCAGTAAAAGTTGTTAATTGCATTACTTGTGATTACATTACTTGCAAATACCTCATAACAATTACAATTTTCATTTGTACTGTATTCCTTGCCTAGGCCCTGATCACAACGTTACTTGCTGTCGGTTTTGTGCTAAATTTAACCAATTCGGTATATTTTTGCTTCTAAATATTTTGGTTCAAGATTTAACTACACTGAAATGTCGTCAGTTAGCTATCTGACTACCGGAGTTCACAAAAAACGCAAGGAAAAAGACAGAGACAGACCATCGAGGTCCAAAACCGACGAAGCTTCTCCTAAGCCAGTCTCTGGTACTCAGTGAGGCTCTTTTGCCTACTTTTGAGTCGCAGGCCTCTACCGGGACCCATTCTGAGTCTGGTATGCCGCAAGATTCGCAAAGTATTGAACCCGCGGATGTCTCTACCTTGGATGGGTCCGGAGCCGCTGAGCAGGCACCGGCTTCTGAGGGTGTTTTCAGGCCTCAACATTTTTATATTAAACCGACGCCATCAACAAAAACAAGGTAAAAAACGACTTCTATGTCTAAAAAAAACGATGCATGAGCCACATGCTCAGGCCCCTATGCCTAAAAAACAAATGATCAAAATGGCTGAGGATTTAATTACCTTGATCAGGGGTTCCCAACCCCCACCCCTCTGCTAAGAGGCCTAGGCAAGGCACTGATTATGAATCTTCAGATCAGGTTTCCATGTGTTCTGATTAGGAATTTTCTGTTCCACCTTATGAGGATTCAGATGCAGAGGAATCCATCCCGTCTGCATCTCTTCCTGAAGATTACTCTTTTGGAGAGACTTTGCATACTTTAAGGGAACATTTTCACTGGGAGAGTCAGGACTTCTCTGAATCAAAAAGAGGCTTAGGGATTTCCTCCTCCTTCCTCAGCATAGGCCTTTGGCAATACCTCCTGTATTAGACATTGTTGATAATGTGTTCTCGGAATCAAGCATGGCTCCTCATTCCCTGCCTCTGGCTCCTAGTAAGCCAGACAGATATTACAGGGTTTCTGACTCCTACAAATTTCTTTTGAAAAATCCTGCTGCTGATCCCGAGACCATTTCTCAGGGTCCTAAGGCTTCTACAGCGAAAAATCCTACCCCTACTGATAAGAGATTCCAGGGCGCTGGATAGATGGGGTAAGAAGGTTTATACTTTTGCAACCTTGGCATTCAGGCCTTTAAACTGCCAGTTTCATATGCTTAAATATCAACAGCATGTTATGGGCTTACTGAAACAGAAAATTATGTTGATTTCTGATTGTGTGGAAAATAGTTACAGGATTTATTGCATTCAGCAGAACAGGTTGGAAAGCATACTTTGCAATGTGGTTTTGATTCCTTGGAAGCCTCTTGCAGGGCCGCCGTAACTGGATCTGTGATAAGAAGACATGCTTGGCTCAAGGAGCAAAATCTGCCTGATCATATTAAAGCTAAATTGTTGGATGCCACTTTACAGCATGATAGTCTGTTTGGTAAGAAGGCAGAAGAGGTTTTAAAGAAAATGGAAGACAAAGCTAAATCTATGTAAACTATAAAAGATTTCTTTCAAGTGCAGCCACCTAGGTTCAGTAGGCCCTGGCCTACTAAGAACTGGTCCGTTCCTGTGTCCAACAGAGCCACTCAGGGCAAACCCAGGCGCTCAAAAGGCTCCAGATGTGAATCGCAGGGATTTTACAGGTCAAAGCAATGGGGCGCCTCCACCTCCAAGGTAACAAAGCACAACCCCTACAGTAAGCAGTCTCAATGACTTTCCTCTACCATCTCCAAGCACTTATCTTTTGGCAGCCCCCTTGGGGGGAAAACTAGCACTTCATGCTCAAAATTGGCAGTTAATTACCCAGGACAAGTGGGTATTAAACATAGTATCCCAGGGGTACAGATTTCATTTCCATACTTTGCCAGTTCCAAACGGATGGCCAGATCTGCCACAAAACCAGTGGGCAGAGGCCCAGAAACAAGTCATTTCCCTCATGGATATGGGGGCTATTCAACCAGTACCATTAAAGGAAAAAGGACAAGGATTTTATTCAAGACTTTTCATGGTACCCAGAAAAGACAAATCATGGTGTCCAGTACTGGACTTATCGATTCTGAACACGTTCCTGGACATTCCAAAATTCAGAATGCTGACTTTTCAACAGCTTCTGCCTATGCTAGGCAAGAATGCCTGGTTGGTAACTCTAGACTTAAAAGAGGCATACCTGCATATCCCAATAAGGGAATCTTGCAGAAGATACCTCCGCTTCAAAGCAGGTTTTTTGCATTACCAATTCTCTGCACTGCCCTTTGGCTTATCTACTGCGCCCAGGGTCTTTACAAAGTGCCTGGCACCAATAATTGCATTCTGCAGACAAAGAAACATTCAAATTTATCCTTATCTGGACGATTGTCTCATTCAGGCAGAGGACAAGGACACTCTTCTTCAACATCTGGCGTTTGTAAAAAGGCTTCTAGCATGCCTAGGGTACACCATAAACGAAAAATCACAACTGGTACCCTCAAATAATTACATTCCTGGGAGCAAGCTTACCTCACGCCAGACAAACAAATGCAATTGACATACTTCAAACAAATGTTAACAAAAACCCAGTTATCTGCAAGACAAATTCTGCAGGCTTTGAGGTTCATGGCATCCTGTATTCTACTAATTCCATATGTGAGACTGCTTATGAGGAAACTTCAATGGTACCTAAAACGCTTATGGAGTCAACATTGTCACAGCCTGGAAACAATGAATGTGAAGTTGTTAATCTCGCCGATTATTGTCACTGATGGGTTGGAGCCGATCCTCGGCTCCGACACGGCCGATAGCAAGCTCAAGGTTTGCCAGTAGCTCAAGACCAGCCCCTTATCCCACCATGCACTGCTAGAATTACCTCCGATCTAGTTTGCCATGGCAAGAGAGATCTTGGTGATCCAGATAGCTCGGACCATTTTAGAAACAGAATTAACAGCAAGTTTTTAAAAAGTTTTCCTTTTGTTATATTTATGTAGTGTGTGTTAGTTCCATTATTTTTAGATAGTTTAAATTGTTTTAAATTAGGGACTTGTTGGCTTTTTAGTTTGTGTGGGCTTTTAGCCCCTTTTCCTACTATTAATCCCTTTAGTAGTTAGTTTTTTTTTTCCTGTGGGACTCTTAGCCCCATATTTGTATTATATTTTTATTTATATATATTTTACTGTTGTAGATAGTGCCTGGGTTGGGCTTAGTTGTTTGTGAATCTATTTACTGTTTTTCTCACAGTATGTCAGAGGATAGGGAGAAATCCCATCTCAAATCGGGTTTTAAAAAATGCCCAGATTGTGGGCAGAAAATGTCCATCACTGACAGACATATTCAATGTGTCTACTGCTTTGGGGCAAAGCACCTCCAAGACACCTGTAGCATTTGTCACTCCTTCTCTTCAAGAGTCCTCTTGGAGAGAAGGAGGAAACTTAAAGACAGAGGATTGCTACAGCAATCTTTTTCAGAGGTTTTGAATAGCCATGAAGGTGCTAGTACGTCTTCCAAATCTTCAAAATCCAAGTCTTCAGATAAGGTATCCAAAAAGGCTAAAATTTCAGGAGGAGGGTCATCGGTTCCATAGTCATCGGAGCCAGTTCTCAGTATTGGAGCCGGTCTCCGAAGTTCCTTCTTCACCTCTGCTCCAGTCAGCACCATCGGTGCATTCAGCTAAGTCTTCAATCAGCCTTTCGGATTTGGACATGGATCGGCTAGTGCAGAAGCTTTTACAGGCACCAGGACTTGCCAAACTATTGGCGCCGAAGACCATGGAATCAAACTTGTCTACTTCTCCTCCAAGCCGTACTGGACCCTCGGAGCCGAGGGAAGTCGAACTGATGGTGGTCGGACCCTTGGAGTCGATATCCGCTCCGGGGTTATCGGCTCCATCTACTCAGATGTCCTTGGCGCCGACCGAGAGCTCTAAGAGCCGATGCTCTCCAGTCGGGTCCGGGAGGATAGTCGCACCGACTTGTCTCTGCCGACTCTCCCTCACAGGTCTTCGGCTCGGATGAGCTCTGCTCCTACCTCAGGCTCGGAACCTAGGGTTTCAGTGCGGCGGAAGGATCGGATGGTACTCTCGGGTCCGTCCACTCCTCCTCGTCAGAGCCAAGGTTCCTTCAATGCTATGAGGAGAGTTTTGTTTCCAAGGACAACATCAGCATCGGTTCAGCTTTCCCTCTCCCCTCAAGCTCCTGTGTCTACTTCTGCATCTACCGACCCCTCTAAGAGTAAGTCCCCTGCTCTTCTGAGACCTCCCCAGACCCCCCCCCACTGAGGAGGTGCCCAGAAAGAGACTGTGCAAGAGGAGGCACATAGACTCCCCACAGGAGTCTTTGACATCTGACACGGGCTTAGATGAGTCAGAAGGGTCCCCTCGGTCCCTCTCTGAGGATATCTCTTTTGCAGAGATACTAGAGATCCTTAGTCAGAGGGGCGACTGGCAGTCCAAGACCCCTACTGAGCATGAGTCTGTGCTCTTGAAGGCTGTGGGGTCTCAACCTTCCACTTCTTGGGTGTCTCCGCCTTACGACGAGCTCATGGATCTGATCTCTCATAAGGCGTGGGAGTCACCGGAGGCCATGGAACCTGTCCCTCGTAGGCCCAATAAATTCATATCTGCCCCAGTCGATAAACCTTTTTTGACAAAAGGAGTCCTGTGGATGCCATGGTGGTGGCTGCAGCCTCCAAAAAGGTAGTATCTGAGACATCCTCTTCTATCCATCCCCCTAACAGAGATTCTAGGGTTATGGGAAGCGCATGTTTAGTTCAGCCACTTTTTCCCTGCGATCACTGAACTACTTGACCCATTTTACAAGACTACAAAGAGATCTCCTGAAAGAGCTAGGAGATACTCTCCAGGGTACAGTAGCTGCAGGAGTGGCCAACAAAGTCAAAGCCCAGCTCGCTACCCTTAACTCAGTAGTCAACTCTTCCATGCGTCTTATATCCTATGCAGCTGATGGTTCGAGTAGAGCCGCTAGTTCGGGCATTGCTCTTCGCAGATAAGCCTGGATGCGCCTCTGTTCCTTTGCAGAACTCTTCAAGTCTTCTTTTATTAATACCCCATTTGATGGCTCATCACTGTTTGGGCCCAAAGTAAAGGAAACTTTAACCAGGTGTGAACAGGAAGGCAAGACTTTATCTGCCGTTGGGGTCTGCTTTTCCACTCCTACTCGGCCCTACCCCAAAGGCACTAAGGGGGGAGATGTGGTTCCGAAAAACTCAAGCAGCCTTTCACGACACACATGAAACCCCCTCTAGAGGCAGAGGAGGGGGTTATAATGGAAGATGCCACCACCGTGGCAGAGGGGGTCCGCAGCAACAGGGTGACAGGGGTCAGTTCTCCGGTCAGTCCTACCAGCGCTCCTGAAAGGGGGCCCAACTGTTCGGCTCTGGAGGCAGTCAGGGGTCGCTTGTCTTTGTACCCGGAAGCCTGGATAAACATAACATCGGATACTTGGGTACAAAGCATAATTTCCAGAGGATATTTCATACCGTTCTTTACCCCTCCCCATTCCTATCATAAAAATCCCAGATGTTCCACCCAATCTCAGGGAACAAGCAATCATAGAGGTCCACAGATTGCTAGAAAAAAAGAGTCATCCAACCAGTCCCAGTCGGATTCGGAACTTACTCAAAATTCTTTTTGGTACCAAAGAAAACGGGGGACTAGAGACTTATCTTGGACCTTAACAGACTCAACAAGTTCGTAAAGAAAGAGAAGTTTCGAATGGTCACGCTTCAGTGCATTCCTCCCTTTTTAGGGAAAGGCGATTGGATGTGCTCCATAGATCTCAAGGACACGTACTATCACATAAAGTTTCGAGCCCTGCCCTTTGGTCTCACTTCAGCCCCCAGAGTGTTCACCAAATGCATAGCAGTGGTCACGGCTCACCTGAGGCATCTAGGATTCCAGGTGTTTCCATACTTAGACGATTGGCTCCTCACCACTACCACCGGGCATCAATTGACTCGGGCAACACAATACACTCTGACACACTGCCATCAATTAGGCATTACGATCAACTTCGAAAAGTCTGCCTTATCGCCATCTCAGCATACCGTTTTATAGGAGCGGAGTTAGATACCTCAACCACCACTCTACGTCATCCTATCGAAAGAGTATCCCTTCTTCGCCAAAACGTCAGCTCACTGGAGTCAGAGAACAAAGCTACAGCAGCGGAGGTATTGAAAGTACTAGGTTTGATGGCGGCAGCAATCCTGGCTATACCACTCGCAGGGATGCATATGCGAATCCTTCAATGGCTTCTCTTCACTCAGTGGTCTTACCAGAAACTACCAATGCACATGATTCTTATCACGGATTCTTGCAGGAGAGACCTTCGGTGGTGGTTGACGTCTCTTCATGTTACAGTAGGAAGACCCTTTGTCGTCGTCCCCCCAGTAGCCACTGGACGCTTCCCTGATAGGGTGGGGGGGAGGGGCATTTTCAGGGAAAACTGCCCAAGGCACATGGACAGATCAAGAATCATATCTACACATCAGTGTTCTAGAGCTGAGCGGGGTACTTCTGGCGTTGCAGTACTTTCAGGACTCTCTCCCTCTAGGGACTATTGCAATTCAGACTGACAACATGTGAGTAGTCTGGTACTTGAACAAACAGGGTGGAACCAAGTCTTACCCCCTTTGTCGAGAAGCCCTCAGGGTTTGGCAATGGGCTGTGTCGTCCCAGCGTTTTCTGTTAGCAACGCACATCCCGGGGAAATCCAACGTCATAGCGGACAAGCTAAGCAGGGCAATATTACTCCCTCTCAAGTGGTCTCTCAATCAACAGGTTGCGGAGTTGATTTTCCGCAAATGGGGCCAGCCTTGCTGCGACCTTTTTGCCAGCCACATCAATTCAAAATGCAGAAGCTACTTTGCCCTGATACCACCTCCCGGTCATCCCCCAAGGGATGCACTTTTACACGATTGGCCCCCAGGTCTCCTTTATGCATTTCCACCCTTCCCATTAATACCCAGATTTCTACAGAAAGCAAAATCGCTGGGAAGGAAGGTTATACTCATAGCGCCCTACTGGCCTCAACAGATTTGGTTTCCGTTTCTCCACCATCATCTGTTGGGAGGATCCATGGATCCTGGACCCAGTTCCAGACCTTGTGACGCACCAGTCAGGGGACCTTCATCCTTCTCTACAGTCCCTGAAACTGAATGCTTGGCTAATCCACTTCCCCTAATTACCAGGCTTCATTCAATGTCAGAAGATACAAGATAGATTCTCTTGTCCTCTCACAAGCCATCTACCAGGAAATTATATGGCAGCAAATGGAAGAGGTTCTCAATTTGGGCCAACGAGCAGAACATTGACCCTTTTCGAGCTCCGCTATCTTCAATTTTGGAATTTTTGACAAAAATTTTTATGGAAGGGGCAGCAGCTGCTACTTTTCGAGTTCAGTTAGCTGCTACCTTGGTCTTGATGGCTCAAATATTATGAGCCATAAATTATCCAAAACCTTCCTTAAAGGCATTCTTCATATGAGACCTCCGATCAAAATTCCCTTTTCTCCCTGGAGTTTAAACCTTATGCTGTCTCAACTTATTCTTCCTCCCTTTGAACCAGCTTTTTCTTGTGCTTTAAAATTCTTATCGTGGAAAACAATTTTTCTTGTGGGCATTACGTCTGCCTGCAGAGTGTCAGAACTTCAAGCATTATCCATCAGACCACCCTACATGATCTTCCATGCTGATAGCGTATCTCTCAGAACGAACCCCTCATTTTTACCTAAAGTCTGTTCTGAGTCAAACATCAATCAAGTCATTGAACTACCAGTGATGTTCATCGTGCATACAGCTGCAGTCATAACAGATGGGTTCTCCTGCCGTCAGGCGGGTTCTCGGTCGGCCGAATTCCAAAGTCTAGGTCCGGCATCAGTTGTCATCGCTTCTTCCCTGACGTCAGTGCGACAGGGGTATAAAAGAACCAGCCGACGCCATTTTCTTCAGTCTTTCTTGCCACGCGGTGCCCGAAGCAGAAGCAGTTCGCAAGTGCCGGTCGGCCAGCTCCTGAGATTACGAAAATTTTGCAACCGAAGTCGTCTTGAAAGCTAAGTACCCAGTTGGGGAAACTTTTCTTGCCTCAGACCGATGTCAGACAAAGTTAATAATTGTATTTCATGTGGGAAGCAAATACCGCATAAGGATTTTCATTCCCTCTGCATTCCTTGCTTAGGCCCAGACCACAACGTCTCGGCCTGTCGTTTTTGTGCTACATTCAACAGACGCACCATTAAGCGTCGGGTGGAGTTCGCCTAACATTATTTTGGCAAAAAATTTAATTACATTATGTCGTCGGATACTCCGACTCCAGTTTTGAATAAAAGACGCAAAGATAAGGACCGACATACGAGGTCCGCGGCTTCTACCGACACCACACCAAAGCTGACTACAGGTGGTCCGGTTCTCAGTGAGGCGCCTACACAGCCCCTGACTACCGATGACTCTTCATTGGCGGTCTACTGTACCAGAGGTCGCAGGCTCCTCGGCCCACACCCCGACTACCGATACCGAAGCCACTCTAGGCGGTGAAACTCAGAGTTTAGACAGGTCTGCCACCTCTCAAGGTGTCTTCAGGCCTTCCTCTTCTTTTTCCATCAAGGCTTTCACTAAGTCTAAAGCAGCCATGCATCCTAAGAGACAAGCTCCACAGGGCCCTTCTCCAGGCCCCATGCCTAAAAAGCAGATGCTCAAAATGGCTGAGGATTTGATAACTATCAGGGGTTCTCAACCCCCCCCCGGACAAAAGGCCCAGAGTGGAGGAAGAATCCCCCTCCTCGGACCAGGCCTCCATTATTTCAGAGCACTCTGATGACCAGGAACATCCATACTCCCCTTTTGAAGATTCTGATGCAGAGGAGTCCATTCCCTCTGCCTCCCCCCCTGAGGATTGCTCTTTTGGGGAAACCTTGCATACCTTGAGGGAGCACTTCCACTGGGAAGGCCAAGAGTACTCAGACTTCAAGGAAAGGCTTAGGGATTTTCTCTTGCTCCCTCAGCACAGGCCTCTGGCTGTACCTCCTGTCTTAGACATTCTAGATGATGTGTATTCGGAGGCCTGCCTTAACCCGGACTCTTTACCTCCAGGCCCAGTCAAGCCTGACAGGTACTACCGGGTTCCTGACTCACACCAATTCTTATACAAAAGCCATGCGGCTGACCCAGAAACTATCTCACAGGGCCCCAAGGGAATTAAGGCCTCCACTGTGAAAAATCCATTACCTTCAGAGAGAGATTCCAGAGCTTTAGAAAGGTGGGGAAAAAAGGTATACACCTCGGCCACCTTAACCATGAGGGCATTAAACTGCCAGTTCCATATGTTAAAGTACCAACAGTTTCTGTTATCACAGTTGAGAAGCAAAATGTCACATCCTGAACAACCAGACTTGAAGGAGTTGCAGGATTTGATGCATAGTGCAGAACAAGTGAGTAAACATACCTTGCAATGTGGTTTTGATGCTCTAGAGGCCTCATGTAGAGCTGCTGTTACAGGATCAGTCCAGTCATACGTAGACATGCCTGGCTCAAGGAGCAAACTTTACCAGATCATGTCAAAGCTAAATTACTAGATGCCCCTCTACAAAAAGATGTATTATTTGGTGTTAAAGCTGAGGAGGTATTAAAGAAAATGGAGGAAAAGGCTAAATCAATGCAAACAGTGAAAGATTTCCTACAGGTACAACCTCCACGTTTCAGTAGAAATTGGCCTTCCACAAATTGGTCCTTTCCAGCTACGGACAGACCCCAAAGTGGTAGATACAGGCGCCCGAGGGGCAGAGGGCAATCTCAAGGATCGTTTAGAAGCAGACAATGGCAAGCTCCTACACAAAAAGGTGGTGAGGATAGTTCACAGCCATTCAGAATGCAAACCGAATGACTTTCCCCTTTGCATGCCAAGCAAGGCTCAAATGGCAGCACCTTTAGGCGGAAAACTGGCATTATTTTCAAAAAATTGGCATATTGTCACAAAAGACAAATGGATCCTGGACATTATAAACAGAGGCTACAGATTCCATTTTCACACCCTTCCAAGAATGAGAGGCATGCCAAACCTGCCACACAATCAAAGGGCAGAGGCACAAAGACAAATTTCAGATCTCATGGACATGAAAGCTATTCAAGAGGTACCTACACAAGAACAAGGTCAAGGTTTTTATTCCAGACTATTCCTGGTACCAAGGAAGGGAAAAGATTAGAGACCTATTTTGGACCTATCCATCCTAAAATACATTTTTACTCGTGCCAAAATTCAAGATGCTCACATTACAGCAGCTTCTTCCCATGCTGGGCAAGGAGTCTTGGCTGGTAACATTGGACCTCAAGGAGGCATACCCGCATGTCCCAATCAGACAAGATTGCAGAAGATACCTCAGATTTCTTGCAGGTTCAACCCATTATCAATTCTCTGCATTGCCCTTTGGCTTATCTACTGCGCCCAGAGTATTCACGAAATGCCTGGCATCAGTAATTGCCTACTGCAGACTTCAAGGGATACAAATATATCCCTATTTGGACGACTGCCTGATCCAAGCGGACAGCAAACACATTCTTCTGAAACATCTGGCTTATGTAATAATGTTATTGAATTCTCTGGGATACACAATCAACAAAAAGAAATCAAGGCTAATACCCTCTCAAACAATAATTTTCCTGGGTGCCAACTTGGACACAAACACCCAGATGGCCTACCTCATGCCAGAGAAACAGGGGCAACTAACTCAATACTTCAGAAAACTAGCAAATTTCACCAGGCTGACCGCAAGGAAAATCCTGCAGGCTCTGGGATTCATGGCATCTTGCATCCTACTAATCCCATGTGCAAAGCTGCATATGAGGAAACTTCAATGGTACCTGAAAAACCTATGGTCTCAACACAGCATCAGTTTGGAAACAATAATACCACTGATTCCATGTCTTCAAAAGTAATTTCTGTGGTGGGCTCAAGCATGCCAAAGAAACACAGGTCTCCCATTCTGCAAGCCACAAGCAAATCAAGTCATCACAACAGACGCCTCGGACTACGCCTGGGGGGCGCACATGACAGATCGGTGCATTCAGGGCAAATGGTCCCAAAAAGAAAAGCACCTACACATCAATCAAAAGGAAATGCTAGCAGTAATAAGTGCTATTATAGCTTTCAAGGACGTTCTGCATCCCGGTCAACTATTGATAAGGACAGACACCACCACAGTAATGTGCTACATAAACAAACAGGGAGGAACCCATTCATACCCCCTATGCAGGCTGGTCATGTCACTTTGGAACATGGCTCTGGAATTACAAATCGAACTTCAAGCACAGTACTTGCCAGGCAAGGAAAACACGCTGGCAGACAACCTAAGCAGAAATATGACAGATCCACATGAATGGAAGTTGCATCCTCAAGTTTTTACAGAGATAATTCAAGCATGGGGAAGGCCAGACATAGATCTCTTTGCCTCCCACAAAAATCACCAATTGACAAAATTCTGCTCAAGGACTTTTCATCCACAGGCCTGGAGAGTGGACGCTCTCTCTTTCAGTTGGACAACAATGACAGTTTATGCCTTTTCACCTCTTCCTCTGCTGCCCAAAGTTCTATTAAAAACCAGAGCAGACAGACCAAAGATGATTCTCATTGCTCCAGGCTGGCCAAGACAGCACTGGTACCCACTCCTGAGGAGCCGGACGCATTCCCCACCATGGACCCTACCTCTAATGCCTCTTCTTCTGACTCAGCACAGCTTCAAAACTTTTCACAGTCAGCTGAAAACACTCAATCTGGCCGCATGGAAGATTCCTTAACTTCACAACAGACCCTACTCTCCAAGGAGGTGCAGGATGTCATTTTGGAGGCCAGAAGGCCTTCTACTAGAAAAGCTTACTCCGCAAAATGGAAACGGTTTTGTGCCTGGAATGAGAAAAGGGGCTAGAATCCTGGAATACTGAATTTACCTCAAATATTACAGTATCTAGCTGAGCTGCTAAGCAGTGGACTTTCATTCTCCTCCATCAAAATCCATGCCTCAGCCATTTCTGCAGAATATCCTCCTTTATTCTCTCACCCCCTCTTAAGACAGTTCCTCAGAGAGACTAAAAATATAAAACCCCCAAGGAAACAACCAATACCTGCTTGGGACCTCAATTTCATTCTAGAAAAGCTGACCTTGCCTCCTTTTGAGCCAGCTGCCTCAACAGATTTGCAATATTTGTCCTGGAAAACAGCCTTTCTTCTGGCTATCACCTCAGCTCGTAGGGTATCGGAACTACAAGCCCTCATGGCTGTGCAGCCTTTCATCATTTTCCATCAGGACAGGGTTTCCTTACGAACCAATCCGTCCTTTATGCCAAAGGTGGTATCCAGGGTAGCTTTGAATCAGGCTATCCACTTACCTACCTTTTACCCTAATCCTCAAAACAAAGGGGAGAGACTACTACATTCCTTGGACATCCACAGACAGCTGCGTTATTATTTGGACAGAACAAAGCCTTTCAGAAAATCAGAACAACTCTTTGTGTCCTATGCTACAGGAGCTCATGGGAAGCCAATTTCCAAACAGACAATCTCAAAATGGATAGCCCACTGCATACCCTTTTGTTACTCTTTTCATGGTAAAACTGTACCTGCAGGCATCAGATCTCACTCCACAAGGGCCACAGCTACCTCTGCAGCTTTCCTCAGGGGGGGTTCCTACCAAAGATATTTTGGAAGCAGCCACTTGGAGTTCTGTGCATACCTTCTCCAAGCACTACCACCTACCATTATACTCCAAAACTAGAGCAGACTTTGCCACTGCAGTCTTGCAGGGCATCCTGCCTCCTCCTAGTTCCACCTAGTGCCTACCACCCCTTTTTTTAGCTTTGGGATTCTACCCATCTGTTATGACTGCAGCTGTATGCACGATGAACATAGTACAGTTTTGTACCTACCATAAATGTAGATGTTCGAGGGCTAATACAGCTGCAGTCCAGGTTTCTTTCCCCTTTTGGGACAGGCTTATTGGCTAACACCTCCTCATACAACCTGATTGGGGTATTCATTTATGGTGTATTTGCTTGCAACTACTTTTTTTTGATTATATTGCATTGCATTATTACATAAATTTATGTATTGCCTTCCTTCTGGGGGCACCTGACATCTGGGGCAAGAAAAACTGAAGAAAATGGCATTGGCTGGTTCTTTTATACCCCTGTCGCACTGACGTCAGGGAAGAAGCGACGACAACTGACGCCGGACCTAGACTTTGGAATTTGGCCGACCGAGGACCCGCCTGACGGCAGGAGAACCCATCTGTTATGCCTGCAGCTGTATTAGCACTCGAACATCTACATTTATGGTAGGTACAAAACTGTACTTTCTTCCCCATCCACTCTAACAACTTAGAGTATATGCTGCACAAACTTGATGTTCACAGACAGCTCAGATTTTATCTTGACAGAACTAAGGATATTAGGAAATCAGATCAACTTTTTGTAGCCTTCTCAGAAGCAAGAAAAGGCAATCCAGTGGCTAAAACAACCTTATTTAAATGGTTATCCGATTGTATATCCTTTGTTTATGAAAATGTGAACATGCCAATTGAATGAACCAAAAGCTCATTCTACCAGAGCTGTCTCTACCTCTTCTGCTTTTCAAGCTAAATTGCCCCTTGATGATATTTGCGCTGCAGCCACTTGGTCTAACTCTCATACCTTAATCTCACATTACAAAGTAGATAAGGCTTCTAGGGATAGGTCTTCCTTTGGTTCTACAGTACTGAAGATCATACTCCCATGAGCCACCCAGGGTTGAGGGTGCTAGGGACGCTACCCATCAGTGAGAATAATCGGCGAGATTAACAACTTCACATGTAGAAGTTATGTACTTACCATAACATTCCATGTGAGTTGTTTATCTCGCCTTTATTCTCATGTCCCTCCCTCCTTCCCCCTCCTTGCTGACTGTTGACTTAGAGACTAGTGCCATCCTGGTTATTCAATATTTCTCTTTCCCTTTGGGTACTCTTCTTCATAGATATATATGAGAGAGTATGTATAGGTTGTATATATGTATAGACTATTATTCGCAGCAAACACGATCTGAGGTAATTCTAGCAGTGCATAGTGGGATAAGGGGCTGGTCTGGAGCTACTGGCAAACCTTGCGCTTGCTATCGGCCATGTCTGAGCCAAAGATCGGCTCCAACCCATCAGTGAGAATAAAGGCGAGATAAACAACTCACATGGAACGTTATGGTAAGTATATAACTTCTGTTTCCTCTCATTCCCTGCCTACAACAGGAGTTTCTTTGGTGGGCAGAGACATCTCACCAAAAAAAGGGACTGTCATTTACTCTACCCCCTGCCACCCAAACCCTAACTGCAGACGCATCAGACTATGCTTTGGGGGACCACCTGGCCGGGAGGTGCATTCAGGGCAAATATAGCCCAAACCAAATGCATCTACATATCAACCAGAAAGAAATGCTAGCTGTTCAGAATGCTCTGACAGCCTTCAAGAACTTAGTTCATCCAGGACAACTACTGATAAAGACGGACAACACCACAGATGTTCATCGTGTTACCCTGCTGCAGTCATCACACTTGGGTTATCCTGCCGTCAGGCGGTCCCGCAGTCGGCCCAAATTCCATAGTCTTGGTCCAGCTTCAGTTGCTGTCGCTTCTTCCCTGACGTCAGAGCGCCAGGGGTATATGAGGCATCCGACGCCATTTTCTTCAGTCTTTCTTGCCGCGTGGTGCCCGAAGCAGAAGCAGTTCGCAAGTGCCAGTCGGCCGACACCTGAAATTTTCGATTTGAATTTCAGTCCGAAGTCTTCATTAAAGCTAAGTACCCGTAGAACATTTTTGCCTCAGTCCGATGTCAGAAAAAGTTAACAATTGCATTTCTTGTGGGAAGCAAATACCGCATAAGGACTTCCTTTCCTATTGTATTCCTTGCCTAGGCCCAGACCACAACGTCACAGGTTGTCATTTTTACGCTAGGTTTAATAAACAAACTATCAGACGCCGTTTTGACTTCGCACGGCATTACTTTGGTAGGAAATTTAATTATATCATGCCGTCAGAGCAGCCCGACGACCGCCATTCATAAAAAACGCAAGGATAAGGACAGGCAGCCTAGGAATAAGCCAGACACCGAGGCCTCAGTTGGGCCTGTCGCCGGTTCTCCGGTTTTCAGTGAGGCGCCTACGCAGCCCCTGACGACCGCAGAACTGGAACCCCAGACCGCTGCAGATTCCCAAGCAGAGTCTACTAGGCCGATGCAGCCATCTACTGACACCGGAGCAGAACTCGACACCGGTGCAACGGAAACACCTACGGTTGCAGAAGGTGTCTTCCAACCGACTACACTCACCATTAAATCTTATGCTAAACTTAAAACTCCTTTAAAACCAAAGAAAACTGTACTTCAGTCTACATTTCAAGGCCCCATGCCTAAGAAACAGATGTTTAAGATGGCTGAAGATTTGATTACCCTTATCAGGGGTTCCCATCCCCCTCCTGATAAAAGACCAAGACAAGAGGAGGGTTATGCATCCTCTGACCAGGTTTCTCTCTCCTCAGATTCTTCTGAGGAACAGGATTACACTTTTCCACCTTATGAGGATTCTGATGCTGAAGATTCTATTCCCTCAGCATCTCCCCCTGAAGACTACTCCTTTGGGGAAACTTTACATACCATGGGGGAACATTTCCACTGGGAAGGCCAGGATTACTCAGATTCTAAGAAAAGGCTCAGAGAGTTCCTTTTACTACCCCAGCACAGACCTCGTGCTATCCCTCCTGTTTTAGATATTGTGGATGATGTTTACTTGGAGTCTAGTTTATATCCAGACTCTCTACCTCCTGCTCCAGCCAAACCAGACAGATACTACAGAGTACCTGACTCACACAAATTCCTTTATAAAAGCCCTGCAGCTGACCCAGAAACAATTTCCCATGGTCCTAAGGGAGCAAAAGCTTCTATGGCTAAAAATCCTGTACCCTCTGAAAGGGATTCCAGTGCCCTAGATAGATGGGGAAAGAAAATGTACACCTCAGCAACTCTGGCTATGAGAGCATTAAATTGCCAGTTTCACATGTTGAAATATCAACAATATGTCTCAGTTAAAACAAAAAATGAGCACACATTCAGAACAGCCTGAATTCAAGGAAATGCAGGATCTGTTGCATGCAGCTGAACAGGTGGGCAAACATACTTTACAATGCAGATTTGATTCATTGGAAGCTTCCTGTAGAGCAGCTGTTACTGGCTCTGTCATACGTAGACATGCTTGGTTAAAAGAACAAACCATCCCTGACCATGTTAAAGCAAAATTATTGGATGCACCTTTACAACAAGATGTATTATTTGGTGTCAAAGCAGAAGAGGTTTTAAAGAAAATGGAAGATAAAGCAAAGTCTATGCAAACGGTCAAGGATTTTTTGCAGGTACAACCCCCTCGTTTCAGCATTCACAGAGGGGCAAATACAGACGCCCAAGGGGCCGAGGCCAGTCACAGGGCCCTTACAAACCTCGCCAATGGGGTTCTGCTACCCAGAAAGGAAGAGAAGACAGGCCCCAGGCTAGCAGAAGACAAAACACGACTCTATCCTCAAACTACCAAGCAAATCTCTCCTGGCAACTCCCTTGGGAGGAAAACTAGCATTTTTTTGCAGACAACTGGCACATCATCACAAAAGACAAATGGGGTCTAAACATTGTCTCTCAAGGATACAGATTCCACTTTCATACCTTACCAAGGATCAAAAGAATGCCAAACCTGCCACCAAATCAATGGGCAGAGGCACAAAAACAAATTACAGCTCTCATGAACATGAGAGCCATTCAACAGGTACCTGCACAGGAGCAAGGACAAGGATTTTACTCAAGACTCTTCCTAGTCCCAAGAAAGGACAAAGCATGGAGCATTCTGGATCTTTCAATTCTGAACACCTATATGTAAGTACCAAAATTCAAGATGCTAACACTACAGCAACTTCTTCCCATGCTGGGCAAGAATGCTTGGCTAGTCACTTTGGACCTCAAGGAGGCATACCTGCATGTCCCTATCAGATAAAATTGCAGAAGATACCTCCGCTTCATTGCAGGTTCAATGCATTATCAATTCTCTGCACTGCACTTTGGCTTATCTACTGCGCCCAGGGTCTTCACAAAATGCCTGGCACCAGTAATTGCATACTGCAGACAAAGAGGAATTCAAATATACCCATACCTGGACGACTGCCTTATTCAAGCAGAAAGCAAGGACATTCTTTTAAAGCATCTGGCATTTGTCAAACACCTTCTAAGTTGCCTAGGGTACACAGTAAACGAAAAGAAATCAAAACTAGTACCCTCACAAAACATAATATTCCTGGGTGCCAGCTTGAATACAACGGCCCAGATGGCTTATCTCACGCCAGACAAGCAACGACAGCTGTTTCAATATTTCAAAATAATGGCAACAAAAACCCAACTCCCTGCAAGAAAAATTCTGCAGGCCTTGGGTTTCATGGCATCTTGCATACTACCAATACCATTTGCAAAACTGCATATGAGGAAATTACAATGCTACCTGAAAAGTGTATGGACTCAGCACAGCCACAGCTTGGAAACAATGATACCACTCATTCCCTGCCTTCAACAGGAGTTTCTATGGTAGGCATAGGCATGTCACCTCAACAAGGGTCAGCCTTTCACCTTACCCACAGCCAGGCAAACTATGACAGCAGATGCATCGGACTATGCCTGGGGAGCACACATGGCAGGGCAGGGCAGTGCATTTAGGGCAAATGGAATACAGATCAGAGACACCTGCATATCAATCAGAAAGAAATGCTAGCAGTGCAGAATGCTCTAACAGCATTCAAGGACCTTCTACACCCAGGACAACTACTAATAAAGACGGTCAGTACCACAGTTATGTGGTACATAAACAAGCAAGGGGGCACACATTCCTACCCTCTATGCAGGCAATCAATGACCTTGTGGAACACTGCACTGTCTTACCAGGTTCAATTACAAGCACAATTCCTGCCAGGAAAGAAAAACACATTGGCAGACAACCTAAGCAGAAACATGGATCCACACGAATGGAAACTAGATCCACAAGTATTTGCAATGATAGTTCAAAAATGGGGATGCCCAGACATAGATCTGTTTACCAGCCCCCACAACCACCAACTTCAAAAATTTTGCACAAGGACCTTCCATCCACTAGCTTGGAAAGTGGACGCCCTCTCATTCAGTTGGAAAACATTAACAGTGTATGCCTTCCCTCCACTGCCTCTTCTAGCAAAGGTACTGCTGAAAATCAGATTACAGAGGCCACAAATGATACTCGTTGCACCAGACTGGCCACGCCAGCATTGGTACCCAATTTTAAGGAACATGGCGCACGGCCCACCATGGATTTTGCCACAAATTCCTCACCTGCTCACCCAACAAGACCATCAGATTCTACACAGCCAGCTCAAGACTTTAAACCTGGCTGCATGGCAAATTACCTGAACAACCAGCCAACACCTTTATCCAAAGCTGTTATGGATGTCATTCTGGAGGCCAGGAGGCCCAGCACCAGGAAAACCTATTCAGACAAATGGAAAAGATTTTGCGCCTGGAACCAGGCTAAAGGCCTAAACCCCCTTGATCCAAACATCCCTCAGATTCTACAATATTTAACTGAGATGTTACACAAAGGACTTTCCTTTTCATCTATTAAGATCCACGCCTCAGTAATTTCAGCTCATTACAGCACGGATCCTCCTTTGTTTTTACATGCACTCCTAAGACAGTTCCTCAGAGGGGCTAAGAACTTAAGACCACCAAGGAGAGCTCCAACACCTACTTGGGATCTCAACTTTGTTCTGGAAAAGCTTACACTGCCGCCCTTTGAACCAGCTTTTTCAGCTGATTTAAAATTTCTTTCATGGAAAACTGCCCTACTACCAGCATTAACCTCAGCTAGAAGAGTCTCAGAGCTACAGGCACTAATGACAGTGGAACCTTTCATCATTTTTCATCAAGACAGAGTCTCTACACACTAATCCTTCCTTTATGCCAAAGGTGGTATCCAGTGTGGCCTTAAACCAAACCAAACTTCCAACCAAAACTAGTAAGCAGCAGCAATCAGAACCTTGACTCCTAGAGTTGATGTATAATCCTCTTTATTACGAATAAAACTGGACCACAACGAAACAGTAAAACAGTTGTAAACAGTACTGTTATACTGTTTACAACTGTTTTACTGTTTCGTTGTGGTCCAGTTTTATTCGTAATAAAGAGGATTATACATCAACTCTAGGAGTCAAGGTTCTGATTGCTGCTGCTTAAACCAAACCATTCACTTGCCCACCTTCTTCCCAAATCCCCAGAACAAAGGAGAAAGACTCCTGCACTCTTTGGACATTCACAGGCAATTACGTTACTACTTGGATAAAACTAAGGCTTTCAGAAAAACTGACCAGCTTTTTGTAGCCTATGCTACAGGATCACAAGGAAAAGCTATCTCAAAACAGACCATTTCAAAATGGATAGGTCATTGCATATGTTTCTGCTACACACATCATGGGAAACCAGTACCTGCTAACATTAGGTCCCACTCCACCAGGGCTACAGCTGCATCAGCAGCCTTTCTCAGGGGAGTGCCAACCAAGGATATTCTGGAAGCTGCTACTTGGAGTTTAGTGCACACCTTCACCAAACACTATCACTTACCTCTATACTCTAAGACTAGAGATGGTTTTGCCTACTAGCTTCTTCTAACCCTGTTTGACTCCACCTCCCATCCTTAGCTTTGGGATTCAACCCAAGTGTGATGACTGCAGCAGGGTAACACGAACATAGTACAGTTTTGTACCTACCATAAATGTAGATGTTTGAGTGTTCACCCTGCTGCAGTCCAGGTTACCCTCCCTCCATCCCCTCTGAACTAGCTGAACTTATCTCTACCACTTTATCTTATACTACCTCTGTGGTGTATTTGCTTGTGCCTAAGGGTTTTGTTTGATTTTTATATAGCCATATGTGTGTGTGTGTGTGTATATATATATATATATATATATATATATATATATATATATATATATATATATATATATATATATATATTTTGCCTACCTATTGGGGGCACCTGACATCTGGGGCAAGAAAAACTGAAGAAAATGGCGTTGGATGCCTCTTATATACCCCTGGCGCTCTGACGTCAGGGAAGAAGCGACAGCAACCGACGCCGGACCAAGACTTTGGAATTTGGGCCTACTGCGGAACCGCCTGACGGCAGGATAACCCAAGTGTGATGACTGCAGCAGGGTGAACACTCGAACATCTACATTTATGGTAGGTACAAAACTGTACTTTATGTGGTACATAAACAAGCAGGGGGGTACCCATTCCTACCCCATTTGCAGACTAGCCATGGCTTTGTGGAACACAGCTTTGACTTACCAAGTACATCTTCAAGCTCAATTCCTGCCTGGAAAACAAAATACTCTGGCAGACGACCTAAGCAGAAATCTTATGGACCCGCACGAATGGAAACTGGATCCACAGATCTTCAGCATGTTAACACAGAAATGGGGAAGCCCAGACATAGTTTTGGGGAGAGTCAAATAGATCTATCAGTTGGACAAATTCTGCACAAGAACTCATCACAAAAAGGCATGGAAAGTGGATGCTGTATCCTTCAGCTGGAAAAAACTATCAGTCTATACCTTTCCCCCTCTGCCTCTACTCTCCAAGGTCTTACTAAAAGTCAGACTGGAAAAACCAAAAATGATTCTAATTGCTCCGGACTGGCCTCGCCAACACTGGCACCCGCTTCTAAGGAATATGTCACACCTTCCTGTGTGGTACTTGCCTCAAACACCTCATCTATTGTCTCAGCAGAACTATCAAATTCTGCACACTCAGCTCCAAACTCTGAATCTTGCAGCATGGCTAATCAACTAATTATACAAACCACATCTCTCAGTAAACCTGTGATGGATGTCGTTTTGGAAGCCAGAAGGCCTAGTACTAGAAAATCTTATGCTGATAAATGGAAGAGATTCTGTGCTTGAAACCAAGCACAAGGAATAGACACAGCAAAGCCCAATATTCCTCAGATTTTACAATACTTACTGAGATGCTTGACAAGGGCCTATCTTTTTCTTCAATAAAAATCCATGCCTCTGCCATCTCGGCTCATTACAACACAGAGCCTCCCCTCTTTTCTTATCCACTGCTAAAACAATATCTCAGAGGGGCAAAAATTTAAGGCCTCCCAGGAGAGCGCCAACTCCTGCATGGGACCTCAAGTTTTGTGCTGGAAAAACTCACCCTGCCTCCTTTTGAACCAGCAGCTACTGCGGATATAAAAATTATTTCTTGGAAGACAGCTTTTCTTTTGGCAGTCACTTCAGCTAGAAGGGTTTCAGAACTACAGGCTCTCATGGCAGTGGAGCCCTTCATTATTTTTTACCCGGACAGGGTGGCACTCAGGCCAATCCTTTTATGCTTAAGGTGGTATCCAGTGTGGCTCTTAACCAGGCCATTCATTTGCCAACTTTTTTCCTAAATCCGCAGAACAAGGGGGAGTGGATTCTGCATTCATTGGATGTACACAGACAACTAAGATTCTACTTAAACAGGACAAAATCTCTAAGAAAGTCTGAGCAACTACTGGTAGCATTTACTGCAGGATCAGAGGGGAAGGCTATATCAAAGCAGACTATTTCTAAATGGATAAGCCATTGCATTCGTTTCTGCTACTTGCACCATGCTACTAAACCTGTGCCCAAGGGGATCAGACCCCATTCCACCAGGGCTGCCTCTACTTCAGCAGCTTTTCTTAGAGGGGGCCCTACCAGAGACATTCTAGAAGCTGCTACTTGGAGCTCAGTTCATACGTTCACAAAGCATTATCATTTACCTCTCTTCTCTAAATCCAGGACAGGCTTTGCCACTGCAGTCCTGCAGGGCCTTATAGCTGCTCCTAATGCTGTTTAGTTCCACCTTCCCATCCATAGCTTTGGGATTCTACCCAAATGTAATGACTGCAACAGTGAAACACGAAGAGCATAGTACAGTTGTGTACACTTACCATAAATGTAGATGTTCGAGTGTATTCACTGTTGCAGTCTGGGTTACCCACCCGCCAGCCCCCTTTTTATACCTTTTCTTTCCTTCACTATACTCAAAAGCCTTTGTGGTATATTTGCTTTTAGTTGAAGGTAAATTTTATGTTTCTAAGGCGCGTTTATATATTTACAGTTATATATATATATATTTTTGCTCCCCATTTGGGGCAAGAAAAAACTGATTAAAATGGTGTTGGCTGCATGTTTTATACCCCTGACGACCTGACGTCATGGAAGAGGAGACAGCAACCAACTCAGGACCCAAGACTTTGTTATTCAGGCAGACTGAGGGCAACCTGCCAGCAGATTACCCAAATGTAATGACTGCAGCAGTGAATACACTCAAACATCTACATTTATGGTAAGTGTACACAACTGTACTTTTTGAGCCGGCGTCATCTTGTCTTCTGAAGTTTCTTTCTTGGAAGACAATTTTTTTTGGTGGCTATTACCTCGGCGCGTAGAGTTTCTGAACTGTAAGCACTTTCTGTCAGACCTCCATATCTGGTCTTTCACCCCGAAAGTGTCTCTCTCAGGACAAATCCTACCTTTCTTCCTAAGGTCTGCTCCGAGACTAATTTAAACCAGTCTATAAAGTTTCCCACCTTTTTCAGACATCATTGCAATAAATTGGAATGCATGTTACATGAGCTTGATGTTCACAGACAGTTGAGGTTTTATTTGGACAGAACAAAGGAATTTAGGAAATCGAATCAACTCTTTGTTTCCTATGCAGATAATAAGAAGGGTCTTTCTGTATCCAAAGTTACACTGTCTAAATGGCTTTCTGATTGTGTAAAATTTGTATATTCTTCAGCTAACCAACCTTTAGAACATGAAGTGAAAGCTTATTCTACCAGGGCTGTTTCTACTTCCCTGGCTCATGCAGCCCATTTACCTTTGGACACCATTTGTGTAGCTTCTACTTGGTCCAAACCTCATACATTTATCACTCATATCAAAGTGGTTAGGGCTTCCTTTGGTTCCACCATTCTCAGGAATGTACTCCAGTGAGCCACCAGTGAGATTGAACAACTTCACATAAATAACTTGTGTTCTTACCATAACGTTCCATGTAAGTTGTTCATCTCGCCTTTGTTCTTACACTCCTTCCCACCTTCCCCCCTTCCCCCTCCGGGTCCTGGAAAAACGGTTATGACTGGTGGTCTGACTAGTATCCTACCTTCCAGTCAGAATATCTCTTAGCTAATTGTAAATAACTATATACATATGTACACATTGTATTTTTGGTGCTTAGTTGTATTTTTTATTGTTGGGTTCAGCAAACTAGATCTTGGGTTGGTAAGAGAGCATCATGGGATAGGGACTGTGCCTTGAGCTACTCAAATGTCTTGAGCTTGGAAAGCGGCCGACTCGGAGCCGATGGATCGTACCCACGTGTAAGAACAAAGGCAAGATGAACACCTCACATGGAACGTTATGGAAAGAACATAACATCTTTTTTGGTAGTTATAGTTTTTGTTGTGTGGTAGTACTAGTGTGTTACAATGGCGGATAAGGCCAAGCTTGAGTTCAAGCAATGTGATAAGTGCAGGTTAAAGATGCCCAGTTCTGACGGTCACGTCTGGTATGTTTATTGTTTGGGCAATGACCACATTAACGTTTCTTGTGACATTTGTTCTAGCTTCAGCAACCGTACGTTTGCTGAACGCAAGAATAAGCTTATTCTAAAGAGCATGCTGAAATCACCCTTCGCGGAGGCTCTTTCTGGGACAGAGGTCTCACCACCTCCTAAGCATAAGGATGTGAAAAAGCATAAGGAGAAATGGAGTCTTTCGGTTCTGACATCCCTGTCCTCCTCGGAATCAAGTCGACACCGGGCTTCTCCCACGCCATTGGTGCAGACAGCTTCGGCACCAGGGTCCCTGTCTTCTCCCTCGGTGCCGTCCTTAATTCTGACTCGGACTCCTACCACTGTACCAGCTTCGGCAGCATCCCCTTCGGTGCCTACCTTGTTTATGAAGACAGTCTGTACTGTAATAAATGGAATAAAGAATAGCAGTAGAAATCGAACACTAAGAATCCAATGCCAAAGAACCAAAAATCAACATTTATTGCAAATATTTTGGGTCACAAAAACCCTTCCTTAGTGCTACTAACACAAAAGTGAAATATACAACATTTAAATAGGAGTTCTTACAAAAACACATGATTACAGCCAGCCTATCACATAGTATCATTAATTCCCCACCCCCATACCAATTTAAGCTTTATGGCAATCTGTATATATATATATATATATATATATATATATATATATATATATATATATGTATATATACACACACACAAAATTAAAGGCTTTCAGACTTTTTTTTTTTTAACTAAAATAGGCTTCAATCTTACAGCATTTAAACCAGGTAACAAATCTGCCTGTAACCTAACTATCCATTCATACTCTGTAGTTTCAATTATATTATTAATGTTGCCACCCCTACTACTGTTATTTACTACATCGGTAACTCTAAACGTAAATTGATGTTCTTGACCTTTATCAGAAATATGTTTAACACATTGGTTCTGACATTTTTTTCTAATGTCAGACTTATGTTCAACTATACGTTTTCGTAATTTCCTCCTTCGGTTTTCATACCTTCAGTTTGTGGTCTAAATGTGTGGAAGGAGATGTAGCCCAGTATGGCTGGGGTGCTGTCCACAGCCTTGATCCAGGTATCCGTGACGCACAAATGTCTGAATCTTCTAAGGTGAGGACTGCTTCCAGTGAGTGCAGTTTCGTGTTAAGACTCAGTGTTTAGCAACATAACCTTGAGGTTGTTTTGAGATATTTTGTCCTTGATACAGTGCCTAAAAAGGTATTATGGGGGTGGCAAGAGCCTTAACCAGTAGTCGAAATCCCAAGGGTGAAAGATGAAAACCATCTCTGGCAATACATCGCGCTCTGTCGAGCATGTCGTCCCAGGCTGGCAGATACCGGATAACCTTAGAATGACACCAGAACTTAAGCCAAATATCAAAATCAGTCATTTTCTATTTGTATTGAGACATCATCCTAGGTGAGGGTAAAAAGCTGCTTTAGGCTGGGGACATACCATACGTGAAACATATAGTCCGAGAGCTCAGTCATCCGTCTTTTCATATAGTCCAGAGAAGTACGTCTCAAGTCGTTCAAACCAACATGGACTATGACTGAGTCATAACAGTACCTGTTGCTGAGAGACTTAAGTGCATGTGTGATATGGCATATGCTGGCACCTGACTGTGACCCTTCCTTATCCTTCCTGGTGAGAGGGACATGTGTGTGTCTTATGATGGAATCACCTATGACTAACATGTTTGGTTTTGTGGTTTGCCTTAAGGTCTTGACAGGTGAGACACTGGTGCGTGAGCTGTTATGTGTATTATGTTCTGTAGAGGAAGTATTAGGCGTACTTGTGATTGTGTTTGGGAGGTCTGTGATGTTTAGTCATGCTTCTGGTGAGGACCTCCTGATATGTAGGTATGTGTGATGTGGATTTGGGTGGAGTAGGAGGTGAGATGTGCATGCTGACAACCCACTCATTGTCATATGTACTAACTGGTTTCTGAGAGAGCATGGCTTCAATGTTCTTAATATAGTTGCAGCTCTCACATGTTGAGTTTGTGTGGACGAGGAGTCGAGGGTTATCGATGAACATGAGGCAGATGTTCTTCGTGTTTCACTGTTGCAGTCATCACATGGGTTATCTGCCTGCAGGTAGCCCTCAATCTGCCCGAATACCAGAGTCTTAGTATTTCTGCGTCGGATACTGTCACTTCTTCCATGACGTCAGATCGTCAGGGGTATAAAAAAAGGCAGCCGACGTCTTTACATCAGTCTTTCTTCCCGAGGAGCCCGAAGCAGAAACAGTTTGCAAGTGCCAGTCGGCCGCTACCTGAAATTTTCATTTTCGAGTTTGTAATCCTGAAGTCTTCTAAAGCTAAGTACCCCATTGGGGACCCTTTTTTCTTGCTCTAACCGATGTCAGAAAAAGTTAACAATTGTCTTGCCTATGGAAAAGAAATACCTGATAGAGATTTTCATTCTTACTGCGTCACCTGTTCAGGCCCAGACCACGACTTCGGTTTTTGTACCTTGTTTAATGCCCAAACCATTCGTCGTCAGGCTTTCTTTGTCGCTAAATTTTTTTCGCTCTCATTCTCCGTATTCAGAAATGGCTTCAGTAAGCCATCCTACTACCGATCTTCCTAAAGCACGTAAATATAAAGACAGAAACAGACCACATAGGTCCAAAACTGCCGATGACACTTCCATTAAGCTAGTCGCCAGTCTGTCGGTACTCAGTGAGGTGCCTTTGTAGCCCCTGATGCCCGCTTCTTTGGATTCACAGGCCTCTGCTGAGACCCATTTGGAGTCTGGTATGCCGCAAGATGCTTCTTCGACTATGGAACCTGTGGATGTCTCTTACCTTGGATGGGTCCGGAGCCGCTGTGCAGGCACTAGCTTCTGAGGATGTATTTCGACCTACTGATGTTCGGATCAAATGGACGATTTTGTTTTTAGCCAAAACCAACGAGCTTCTTAGGCCCAAAGCGCATGTTCAGACTCCCATGCTACAAAAACAAATGCTTAGAATTTGCTTAATAACTTATCACCCTAATTAGGGAAAGCCAGCCTTCCCCTGCTAAAAGACAAAGTTTTGAGTTTCCTAATGATTCTACAGACCAGGAGTCCGATGACTCTGATCCTTCTGATTATCAGGACATGCCCTTATCAGCCTGTGAGGATTCAGATGCAGAGGAATCCATTCCCTCTGCCTCCCCTCCAGAGGATTTTTCTTTTGGTGAAACCTTGCATACAAGAGCATTCCTGCTGGGAATGCCAAGACTATCCTCAGTCCAAAAAGAGACTCAAAGAATTTTTAGAGTTGCCTCAGCACAGGCCTCTAGCTATACTCCCTGTCCTGGATGTTGTAGATGATGTTTTTATGGAATCCAGTCTTACTCCAGATACATTACCCCTGGCCCCTAGGAAACCTGACAGGTACTACAGAGTACCAGATTCCCACAAATTTCTCTTCAAGAATCCTACTGCTGATCCAGAGACCATTTCCCAGGGACCTAAAGGTATTAAGGCTACTACAGCCAAAAATCCTATCCCTTAGGACAGGGATTCCAGAGCATTAGACAGATGGGCTAAGAAGATATATACCTCTGCAACTCTTGCATTCAGGGCATTGAATTGCTAGTTTTACATGTTGAAGTACCAGCAACATATTATGGAACTAATTAAACAAAAAAATGGTGTTACTTCCAGATTGTGCAGAAAGTAAAGATTTTCAAGAGCTGATGCATTCTGCAAACCAAGTTGGTAAGCATACTTTGCAGTGTGGCTTTGATGCCCTAGAAGCTTCTTGCTGGGCTGCAGTCACTGGGTCTCTACTGAGAAGGCTTGCTTGGCTGAAGGAACAACAATTACCAGATCATGTCAAATCCAAGTTACTAGATGCTCCTTTAAATAAGCACTGTTTGTTTGGTACCAAAGCAGAAGTTCTTAAAAAAATGGAAGAAAGAGCTAAATCTATGCAAACTGTCAAATAATTTTTACAGGTGCAGCCACCTAAATTCAGTAGGCATTGCCTTTCAAAAAACTGGGTCTTTCCAGCCCCTTCCAGGCCTTCCCAGACCAAACCCATTAGAAACAGGCCACCTAGACTTCAGTCTCAGGGTATGCAGAGATCTAAACAATGGAGTTCCCTCACATCAGAAACAAGGAGTGGTAAGCCACCCCCTTATGGAAAACGTTCATGATTACTTATCAGTTATCCTTCCCAGCCCTGCCCAATTACTTGTGCCCCTAGGAGGAAAACTTGCCCTTCATGCAAAAAACTGGATGTCCATTACTCAGGACTGATGGGTCCTAAACATTGTATCCCAGGGGTACAAATTCTACTTCCATTCACTGCCAACCCCAAGCAGGTTTCCAGACCTTCCTCCAAACCAGTGGTTAGAGGCTCAAAAGCAAGTACGTTCCCTGCTCAATATCAGAGCTATTCAGCTTGTTCCACTAGAACAAATGGGTCAGTGTTTCTACTCCAGACTTTTCCTGGTGTCCAGAAAAGAGGGCTCTTGGCGCCTAATCCTGGATCTATCAATTCTCAACACCTTTTTGGTGGTCCCAAAATTTAAGATGCTTACCCTGCAACAGCTTCTCCCTATGCTAGCCAAGGATGCCTGGTAAGTCACTCTAGACTTAAAAGAAGCTTATCTGTACTTCCCTGTAAGGGAGTCATCCAGAAAATATCTACTTTTCAGGGCAGGCTCTATGCACTCATATGTTTTTCATGTTTCATTGTTGCAGTCATTACATTTGGGTAATCTGCTTGCAGGTTGCCCTCAGTCGGCCTGATTAACAAAGTCTTGGGTCCTGCGTCGGTTGCTGTCCCTTCTTCCATGACGTCAGGTCTTCAGGGGTATAAAACATGCAGCCAACGCCATTACATCAGTCTTTCTTCCCGTGCGGTGCCCGAAGCAGAAGCAGTTTGCAAGTGCCGGTCGGCCGACTCCTGAAATTTTCATTTTCAAGTTTCAGAACCGAAGTCTTCAACTTAAAGCTTAGTACCCCATTGGGGAAACTTTTTCTTGCTCCTTACCGATAGTAAAAGTTAATAATTGCATTACTTGTGGAAATACCTCATAAATATTTTAATTTGTACTGTATTCCTTGCCTAAGCCTGTCGCCAGTTTGCCAGTACTTAGTGAGGCGCTTTTGCAGCCCCTGATACCCACTACTTCTGACTCACAGGCCTCTACTGAGACCCATTTGGAGTCCAGTATGCCGCGAGATGCTTCACCTGTGGAACCCGCAGATGTCTCTACCTTGGATGGGTCCAGAGCCGCTGTCAGGCACTGGCTTCTGAGGGTGTATTCAGGCCTACAGACTTGCACACTCCACCAGGGCTGCATCTACTTCAGCCTTTCTCAGAGGTGTTCCTACCAGGGATATTCTAGAAGCTGCTACCTGGAGTTCTGTACATACTTTCACCAAGCATTATCATTTACCAATTTTCTCTAAATCCAGAGCTGGCTTTGCCACTGCTATAAGGCCCTGCAAGACAGCAGTGGCTTTGCCACTGCTGTCTTGCAGGGCCTTATAGCTGGTCCTAATGCTGTATAAATTCCTCCTCCCCAACCATAGCTTTGGGAATCTACCCAAATGTAATGACTGCAACAGTGAAACACAAAGAACATAGTACAGTTGTGTACACTTACCATAAATGTAGATGTTCGAGTGTATTCACTGTTGCAGTCCTGGTTACCCTCCCTCCAGTCCCCTGTTTTTCTCTGACAATACCTCTACTTTCTTTTACTATGCTTAAAAGCGTTTTTGGTGTATTTGCTTTTGGTTGGAGGTATATTTTTGTGTTTTTAATTTTATTTGCTCCCCATTTGGGGGGCACCTGACATTGGGGCAAGAAAAACTGATGTAATGGCGTTGGCTGCATGTTTTATACCCCTGAGGACCTGACGTCATGGAAGAAGGGACAGCAACCGACGCAGGACACAAGACTTTGTTTATCAGGCCGAATGAGGGCAACCTGCCAGCAGATTACCCAAATGTAATGAATGCAACAGTGAATACACTCGAACATCTACATTGATGGTAAGTGTACACAACTGTACGTTCTCTGCACTTCCTTTTGGCTTATCTACTGCTCCCAGAGTATTCACAAAGTGCCTTGCTCCAGCCATTGCATACTGCAGGCAGAGAAATATCCAAATTTTCCCAAATTTGGACGACTGCCTGATTCAGGCGGAATTGCTAATTCACCACCTGGCATTTGTAAAAAGCCTTCTCACTTCATTGGGGTACACCATCAATGAAAAGAAATCACAACTGGTGCCCAGTCAAAAGATTGTATTCCTGGGATCAAGCTTGGACACAACTTCCCAGATGGCATTTCTCACTTCAGAAAAACAGATCTGTCTGACAAACTACTTCAAACAAATGGTCACCAGAACCCAGCTATCTGCAAGGAAAATACTGCAAGCCCTAGGGTTCATGGCCTCATATTCTGCTAATTCCATATGCAAGACTGCATTTGAGGAAACTTCAATGATACTTAAAAAGTCTTTGGTGCCAACATTCTCAGGACCTGGAAACAGTCATTCCTATCATACCTTGTCTAAGGGCAGAGTTCCTTTGGTGGGCAGAAGCATGCAACCACAACAAGGGACTGTTTTTTACTCAACCCCTTGCTGCCCAAACCCTGACAACAGTCACATCAGACTATGCATGGGAGGCTCACATGGCAGACAAATGCATTCAGGGCCAATGGAGCCCAGGACAACTTCTCCTGTACATTAATCAAAAAGAGATGCTAGCTGTACAGAATGCTCTGACAGCCTTCAAACATCTAATCCTTCCAGGACAGCTGCTTATAAAAACAGGCAACACCACAGTTATGTGGCACATAAACAAGCAGGGGGGAACCCATTCTTACCCACTATGCAGGCCCTCTGGAAAACAGCCTTGAGCAACCAAGTGCATATACAAGCTCAATTCCTGCCCAGGCAAACAAAATTCACTGACAGACTTGAGCAGGAATCTCCTAGACCCACACGAGTGGAAACTGGAGCCAACACCTTCAGCCTTCTGATCCAGAGGTGGGGGACACCGGAGGTGGACCTCTTTGCCTCCCCTGAGAACCACCAGTTGAGCAAATACTGCACCAGAAACCCTCACAACAGGGCCTGGAAGGTGGATGCCCTATCTTTCAATGGGTAAACCTCTCAATTTATGCCTTTCCTCCTCTGCCCCTTCTCTCAAGATAAAACAGGGACAGACCAAGGGCAATTCTTATTGCCCCAGACTGGCCACGCCAGCACTGGTACCCACTGTTATGCAGCCTTACAACAGTGCCACCCTGGCACCTTAACTGACAAATTTTGCATCCACAATGGCAAACCCTAAACCTTGCAGCCTGGCTTATACCTTGAATACCCCACCAGCAACCCTCAGCAAACAGGTGCTGAACGTCATTCTTAAAGCCATAAGGCCTAGTACTAGGAAATCCTATGCTAAAAAGTGGAAAAGATATTGTTCTTGAAAAAAGTCTCAAGGGAAGGACACAACAGTGCCCTCCTTACCTCCAATCCTGGATTACCTAGCAGAGCTACTCCACAGATGCCTAGCCTTTAAGATTCATGTCTCTGCCATCTCAGCTCATTATAATACTAAGCCACCTCTGTTTTCTCACCCTCTAATCAAACAGTTCCTGAGATAGGCTAACAACTTAAGGCCCCCTATGAGAGCACCCACCCCTGCCTGGGACCTTAACTTTGTACTGGAAAAGCTCACGCTTCCTCCTTTTGAACCTGCTGCCTCAGCAGAGTTAAAATTCCTCTCTTGGAAGACAGCCTTGCTTTTAGCCATAACTTCAGCAAGAAGAGTGTCTGAGTTACAGGCACTAATGGCTGTGGAACTCTTCATTATTTTCCATGCTGTCAAGGTTTCCCTCAGGACTAACCAGTCCTTTATGCCTAAGGTGGTGTCTAGTGTGGCTTTAAACCAATCCATCCATTTGCCAGCCTTCTTCCCTAACCCTCAGAATAAAGGGGACAAGATTCTGCACTCCTTGGATGTGCACAGACAGCTCATGTTTTACCTTGACAGGACTAAGCCTTTCAGAAAAGCTGACCAGCTGCTAGTCAGCTTTGCTACAGGGGCAGAGGGTAAGCCCATTTCAAAACCAACCATTTCCAAATGGATGGCACACTACATCCATTTCTGCTACAAGCACCATGGAAAACCTACCCCCGAGGGGATCAGACCACATTCCACTAGGGCTACTTCTACCTCTACAGCATTTCTCAGGGGAGTCCCTATCAGGGACATTCTGGAAGCTGCAACCTGAAGATGTCCTTCATGGATGCATCTGCAGTCATAACAAATGGGTTGTCCTGTCGTCAGGCAGCCCTTCGGTCGGATTCCAAAGTCTGGGTCCGGCTTCGGCTGATGTCGCACTTCACCCGACGTCATCTCTGCTGGTCTTCGGGTATAAAGGCATCTTGCCGCGTGGCGCCCGAAGCAGAAGCTGTTCGCAAGTGCCGGTCGGTCAGATCCAGAGATTACTACTACCGAATACTACTTCGAAGACTTCTAAAAAGCTAAGTACCCCATTGGGGACTCTTTCTTGCCTCAGCCGATGTCAGAAAAAGTCAATAACTGTTTAACTTGTGGGAAACAAATACCTCATAAAGATTTCCACTCTTACTGTTTGCCTTGCTTAGGCCCAGACCACGACGTAGCAGCCTGTTCGGCCTGTGCTTCCTTCAACCGACGAACGCTTAGGCGTCGGTCGGAGTTTGCTGAACAGTTTTTCGGCTCAGATTTTGCGTACATTATGCCGTCGGATCCTCCGACTACCCAAATTGTTAAAAAACGCAAAGAAAAAGACCGACACTCGCGGTCCGCGGTTTCGGCCGAAACCACGGTTAAGCAAGCGAGTGTCTCGGTTTCGGCCGAAACCGAGAAAACTGGTCAATCTTCAGCCGAATCCATGACTACTACTGAGGCTCCTGCTACCTTATCTGAATCAGCTTCAGAAATTTTGCCTACTACTGTGGTTCCTACTGATCTATCAGACACCATCCCCTTGGAGATATCTACCCCAGCACGTGGTGCTGCTAGGCCTCCTGCAGCCATGTCTATTAAGGCCTTTGCCAGGGCTAAAGCAGCCAAATCAGCTAAATCAGTGCCTGTTAAACCACCCTCACTCAGGCCCACTTCTAGTTCACAAATGCTTACTCTGGCAGAAGATTTAATATCCTTAATTAGGGATCCCAATCTCACCCAGACAGGGCCTCTCAGCCCCAGAAAAGAGACCTAGAGCAGAGCCCCGAGCCTGTGTCCTCTGATGATTCTGCGGATGACTCAGACATTACAGACCAGCCAGAGGCTCCTTTTTCCAATTATGAAGATTCAGATGCTGAAGAATCCATTCCAGCTGCCTCTCCACCAGAGGAATTCTCCTTTGGGGAAACCTTACATGCCATGAGAGAACAATTCCAATGGCAGGGTCAAGATTTCTCAGATTCAAGAAAAAGGCTTAGGACTTTTCTGCACTTACCACAACATAGGCCCTTAGCTATACCTCCTGTCCTATCTGTTGTGGACGATGCATTTAATGATGTCTGCACTGCACCTGATTCTTTACCTCCAGCCCCTGCCAAACCAGATAGATTTTACAGGGTGCCAGACACTCATCACCACCTATACAAGGCCCCACTTGCAGACCCGAAACTATATCCCAGGGGCCTAAGGCAGTAGCCTCGACCACAGCAAAAAACCCTATTCCCTCTGAAAGGGAATCCAGGTCCTTAGAGAGATGGGGGAAAAAAGTCTACACCACTGCTACTCTCTCAGCTAGAGCTTTAAACTGTCAGTTTCACATGATCCAATACCAAGAGTTTATGCTTGATCAGTTAATTAAAAGCTGTCCTCTGATGAATCTTTAGATAAGAAATATGTATTAGAAATGGTGAATAACATCCAACAGGTTAGTAACCATTCTTTAAAATGTGGCTATGATGCACTGGAGGCTTCATTTAGATCAGCCATGACTGGCACAGTGATAAGAAGGCATGCATGGTTGAAAGAACAGGTCTTGCTGGATCATGTTAAAGCTAAGCTATTGGATGCTCCTATGGATAAGGCCAGTCTATTTGGGAACCTGCCCAGCAGGTAATGAAGAAAATGGAAGAGAAGGCAAAATCTGTACAAACAGTTAAAGATTTCCTACAGGTTCAGCCCCCAAGGTTTAGCAGGAACTGGCCTGCCAAAAATTGGTCCTTTCCTGACTCCACAAGATCCCAAAGGGGCAGGAACAGACGCTCTAGGGGCAGAAATCAATCCAGAGGAGGTGCCTACAGAGGACGACAGTGGCAAGGCAATAACCGAGGCACAGACGCAACCACTGCCACTGCAACAGGACAGTCACAGTGACTTGGCTCTGACTCCGCCTACCAGGGAGCTAATAGCAGCACCATTAGGCGGAAAGTTAGCCTTATTCTCGAAAAATTGGCACTATATTACAAAAGACAAGTGGATTTTGCAAACCATAGACCAAGGCTACCGGTTCCACTTCCACACTTTACCAGTAAAAAGAGGAATGCCAAACCTGCCCCCAAATCAAAAAATGGAAGCCCTGCACCAGACAGCAGAATTAATAAAGATGAGAGCTGTGGAAAGGGTACCAATAACAGAACAGGGCAAAGGATTCTACTCCAGACTCTTCCTAGTACCAAGAAAAAAAAACTGGAGACCTATTCTCGACCTGTCTATCTTAAACACATACATCATTGTCCCAAAATTCAAAATGCTGACCCTACAGCAACTTCTTCCCATGCTGGGCAAGGAGTGTTGGCTGGTAACTCTAGATCTCAAGGAGGCATACCTGCACGTCCCCATTCGACCAAATTGCAGAAGATACCTCAGATTTCTTGCAGGATCAGAGCATTATCAATTCTCAGCATTGCCTTTTGGCTTATCTACTGCGCCCAGAGTGTTCACAAAATGCCTGGCATCAGTAATCGCTCACTGCAGAGTACAGGGAATCCAAATTTATCCATACCTGGACGACTGCCTGTTACAAGCGGACAACAAAAGCAAGCTGACAACAGATTTACAAAGGGTCATTTACTTGCTACAAGCCCTGGGATACACAGTCAACTTTCAAAAGTCAAGACTAATACCATCCCAGACAAGAACTTTCTTGGGAATTGGACACAGTAAAACAGATGGCATTCCTAACTGCAGAAAACAAAAGAACTCCCTCTTTACTTCTTGGCATTAACAAAGCAGAACAAACTAACAGCAAGAAAAGTTCTGCAGGCCTTGGGCTTCATGGCATCATGCATAATCTTGGTCCCACATGCCAGACTGCATATGAGAAAGTTACAGTGGTACCTAAAGAATTTATGGTCTCAACACAGGCACAGCTTAGAAACAGAAATACCACTAATCCCATGCTTAAAACAGGAGTTCCTATGGTGGGCTCGGGCATGCCAGTCAAACCCAGGCTTACCCTTCCACAACTTCGAGCAACCCAAACTATCACAACGGATGCCTCAGACCTAGGATGGGGGGCACACATGCTGGACAAATGCGTACAAGGACTGTGGACTCAGGACCAGCTGCGCCTGCACATAAACCAAAAGAAATGCTGGCAGTAAAACTGGCAATCCTAAAATTCAGACCTTTCCTCAAAGAAGACCATTTGATGATAAGGACGGACAACACCACAGTCATGTGGTACATCAACAAACAGGGGGGCACTCATTCTTACCCCTATGCAGAATGACTTTGGACCTTTGGAATCTGGCTCTCAGCTACAACATCCAGTTACAGGCAATATTTGTACCGGAAAAGAGAACACCCTAGCAGACATTTTAAGCAGAACCACCTCGGATGCTCACGAATGGATGCTACACCCGGACATCTTCAAGGCCATCACAAAGAAATGGGGAATGCCACAAATAGATCTATTCGCTTCCCACAAAATCACCAGCTCAAAAATTCTGCACAAGGACATTCCACCCACTTGCATGGAAGGTGGACTCTCTATCCTTCAGCTGGAAAGGCCTGACAGCATATGCATTCCCACCTCTTCCCTTGATGCACAAGGTACTACTGAAAATCAGAGGAACGTCCAAGGATAATTCTGATAGCTCGAACTGGCCAAGACAACACTGGTACCCATTGCTGAGGAGCATGTCTCGGGAGAAAATGTGGTCAATACCCTGATGCCTCTGATGTTAACTCAGAACAACTACAACATCATACATCCAAACCTAAAAACCTTGCAACTGACTGCCTGGAACATCACATAGCAGTAACTAACCCAGACCTTTCACAAAGGGTTAAAGACATTATCCTTGAAGCCCGCAGACCTTCAACAAGAAGGAACTATGCAGGAAAATGGAAAAGGTTCGTCATTTGGAGTACTGAAAGAGGAAAAGACGTGTCGAACATAGATATTGCTAACATTCTGGAGTACTTGGCAGAGCTTCTACATACAGGCCTGTCCTATTCCTCCATCAAGATACATGCATCAGCTATTTCAGCAGAATACAGCTTTGATCCTCCTGTCTTTTCACATCCTCTACTCAGGCAGTTTCTCAGAGGGATCAAGAATGTAAAACCTCCTAGGAAACCACCATTACCAGCATGGGACTTGAATTTTGTACTAGAAAAGTTGACACTCCCTCCGTTTGAACCAGCAGCAACAGCAGATCTACAACACCTGTCATGGAAAACTGCTTTCCTACTGGCTATTACTTCAGCAAGGAGGGTTTCGGAACTACAGGCCTTAATGGCAGTGCAACCCTTTCTAATCTTCCATCAAGATAGGGTGTTCATGAGAACTAATCCTACATTTATGCCTAAGGTGGTATCCAGAGTGTCTTTAAACCAGGCAATCCACCTACCTACCTTCTTTCCCAATCCACAAAACAGAGGTGAAAGAATAATGCATACCTTGGATGTACACAGACAGTTACGCTACTACCTGGACAGAACCAAAGGTAACAGAAAAACTGACCAGCTCTTTGTAGCCTATGCAACAGGAAGGGAAGGAAAAGCAATTTCCAAACAGACAATCTCCAAATGGATAGGAAATTGCATAAGATTCTGTTACTCCTACCATGGAAAACCAATTCCACAGAACATAAGACCTCATTCTACAAGGGCTACAGCCACTACCACAGCTTTCTTAAGAGGAGTGGCAACCAAGGACATTATTGAGGCGGCTACTTGGACCTCCGTGCATACATTTGCCAAGCATTACAATTTACCTCTATATTCTAGATCCCGAGCAGGGTTTGCCACTGCTGTACTGCAAGGGATCCTGACTACACCATAATTATTATTCCTCCTCCCTAGTTTGGCTATGGTATTCTACCCATTTGTTATGACTGCAGATGCATCCATGAAGGACATAGTACAGTTTTGTACCTACCATAAATGTAGATGTCCGAACTGGATAGCATCTGCAGTCAGGATTACCCTCCTTCCCCTCTGTGGTACTCCTAGGGTATTTACCCTCCTAATAGCTAGCTGGGGGGGGAGTCTCTTATGGTGTATTTGTTTGTATATATGTACATACATGTTTATTTTTTGTGTTTGCCTTCTACTATTTTGGAAACATTGGCATTTATCCAAAATTTAGCTTTCCAAGAGGGCAATTGGCATCTGGGGCAAGAAACACTGAGGAAAATGGCGTCGGCTGATGCCTTTATACCCGAAGACCAGCAGAGATGACGTCGGGTGAAGTGCGACATCAGCCGAAGCCGGACCCAGACTTTGGAATCCGGCCGACCGAAGGGCTGCCTGACGACAGGACAACCCATTTGCTATGACTGCAGATGCTATCCAGTTCGGACATCTACATTTATGGTAGGTACAAAACTGTAATTTCTGTACACACCTTCACCAAGCATTACTACCTATCTATCTTTTCTAAACCCAGGGCTGGATTTGCTGCAGCAGTCTTGCAAGGCCTACTAGCCAGCCCTAACCCTTCTTAACTGCCTCCACCCTTCCTCAGCTTTGGGAATCAACCCGTGTGATGCCTGCAACAGTGAAACATGAAAAACATAGTACAGTTGTGTACACTTACCATAAATGTAGATGTTCGAGTGTATTCACTGTTGTAGTCCTGGTTTCCCTCCCTCCAGCCCCCTGATTTTCTTTACCTTTCTACCTCTTTTCTCTATGGCCATTCCTAATGGCATTGATATTTACTTTTTACTGGTGGTGTTCCCCACCATATACTAGCTCCCTATTTGGGGGCTCCTGACATTTGAGGCAAGAAAAACTGATGTAATGGCATTGGCTGCCTGTTTTATACCCCTGACGTCGTGGAAGAAGCAACAGCATCTGACGCAGAAATACTAAGACTCTGGTATTCAGGCCAACTGAGGGATACCTGCAGGCAGATAACCCAAGTGTGATGACTGCAACAGTGAATACACTCGAACGTCTACATTTATGGTAAGTGTACACAACTGTACGTTGCTACACTGCTTCAGGGTACCCATGTTGACCATGCTGGCTGGAGAAACTTTGGGAAATTGTCTGTCCATAGTGTTAGGTAAATTTATATGGCCAGGAAAAGAGGTCGCACATAGGAATGGCTAGTGGGTGAGAGGTTGTGTTTGGTATCTCTGAGGCTAGGCTTAGTGTTCCTTCTGACAGTCGAGCAGGGCTTCGAAGAACCTCTGGAGGACCACAAGCAAAGTGCTAAGGGAAAATTTAACAAGCTAAACGTTTGCATCTGTAACCACTGCTATATGACAGTGCATGATGGTGCGCTACATGGAAAGAAGCACAAACATGGGGCTTAAAATAAGCAAGAAATAACCATTTTAACTCAAACTAGCCATTAAGGGTGCTGTCTGTGAGCTCTAGTCCAATCAACCTCGAATATCTGGGACACAGACAGCACTCTCCTCCCACAAGGGTGCAGAAGGGCCTTCGCCAACAAAGATGGCTTGAATTTGACGCTCAGAAGTTACCAAAACAGACTCAGAAACAGCAAAACCTGGAACTGGGCTATGCTACAGCTGAATTAGTACATTATACAGTAAGATGTGGCTAAAAATAGTTCAACCAACTCAAGCAGACAGTAGAATGCAAATACAAATTAAAAGTGGAATACAAGAGCAAAAACAGGCACTTGCAGCTGGTTGGAAGCAACAGATGCCTCAGATCTTTCAGTAACTCATAGAAGAGCTAGTTTTAGCACTCAAGTGATACCAAACAGTCTAGATTCAGCAAGTCTGAATTTAGCCTATGCTGTAAAATGCCGAAGTACTAGAAATTCAAAGTGCATAAAATCACAGTTACAACAGCAAAAAAAAAAAAACAGTTTAAATCAGCAATTTACCAATTCCCAGCCTAGAAGGGTGTAGACCACACTCTCCCACCGCATGAGTCTAAACCACAAGCCTTCATAATGTAAAACAACTGTTTGAGAGCCCATGCATAAGCCAGAACTAAGACACTTCAGAAAACAGACACAATAGGCCTTCAACCCGCAATTTTCAGCTTGGAGGGGTGTAGACTATCCTCTCCTGTCACAAGAGTTTAGACCATGAATCCTCCTGATGTAAAGTATTTAGTTTGGAACCCAAGTACTTAAACCAGAATAAAGACACCTAGAATAACAGGCACAGTAAGCCTTCACCAGCAATTCCCAGCTTAGAAGGGGTGTAAGGAACCGCTGTGGGCATTCCAACTGTTGCATATGTTTAAGTTGTTTTGTGGTAGCATTACACTGTCAAGCAATCTTGTGTTTTTACATTGAGGACTGATACAGACCTTCAAGTGCAGTAGCTTATGCCCTGGTCTCTCTCAGATCGGAAATATAAGAAAAATAGAACTGCAGTCATTTTATTGTCCACAGGACTTAGAAGACAGCTTCCTGTCTTTTACGTACCTGTATCCATTTGGAACATTTGCACACTTTTGCACAATGTGCAGCAGTGGCAAGTAGTGCCTGTAAAGATACTAGAAACCAAATTTTCTCTGTAAACAGCCTCTGAAACTGTAGATTAACAACTTTGTGTGTTGAGTAGCATAGAACAACTGGTTTGCTTGTTGAGGAGCACAGACCCTTGAATTTAGTGTTATATAGCCTAGTGTAGTCTCTAGCCCAAAAGCACCCTCAGTCAGCCCATTATTTACCCTCGTGCACTGCACTCTTGTAGCTCACCCAGTAAAGGACCTGACATTATGGATATGCACTTTTCCAATTTTTCACAGCCAATTTGGTGGATATGGGTGTATTAAGACAGTGTAACAATTGTTTGATGATCACTGACAGCCATTTAATCCTCAAAGAAACAAGGACAGTATGTGAGAGATGTATATACACAGTGTCTCTGGAGGCAAAACTCTCAAGTACAAACACGTAGTCTAGTTATCATAAAAATACACTGTACACTCACCACACATAGAATGCACCCCACACATAGATCTACTTATGCTGAGGCACTTAAATGGAATCTTCCCAAATCTCAAAGGCCTCTCAGACATTCCACCTGAGTACTCAACAGAAACAATGCCTAACACTGGACATACAGCCACACCCACTAGAACCTCATCTACCAAGCCTACAAGACAAGCCAGCACACTACCCCAGGACTCTGGTCATAGGGGACTTCATTGTTTGATATACTGATGCCCCACTCACCAGGCTGAACAAGGAGAAAATAATCAACTGCCTGTCAGGGGCTAGGATCTGCCAAGCTACACGTGCACTCAAGTCACTGAACCACAGGTACCACTATGATTCAGTCATAGTCCATGTAGGTGTAAGTGACCTGAGACTTACCTCCCTAGACTATATGAAGAGAGACATTATGGAGCTCATGAACTGTCACAGGCTGGTATGTGCCTAGCACTGATCAGCATTCTACCTTTACAAGGATGAGCCACAATACGAACAAAAGTTGAAGGACAAAAATTGGCTTTGTTTTTGGTGTCATACTAGGGGGCACAATATTTGTCAGCATAGAAAGACATCATTAAAGCACATTGCTTTGCCAATTTGTCTGCACCTTTCCTTTCTAGGCTTAAAACATTGCCCTCCCCCTTTTTTAGGCAATGCAAATTTAACAAACCTTCCAACATAGCAAAATCTACACAAAGAAATCTAAAGGTGTTACTGCTCAATGCCAGGAATCTAAACAAGAAGCTCCACTCCCTCCAAGCTGTGCGCACCTTGAAGAATACGGATATCTCTGCAATTACCAAGATATGGTTTAAAGTCACTGAGTACCCTGGCAGTGTAAGGCTTAAATGCATTCCACACATTTAGACCAGTAACTGTACAGACAGGGACTAAAGTTGGAGTTATCTTGAGTTACATCAGTGACAAGCATACCTTTAGGTTGGGTAAACAGGATGATGCATTTGGAGTTCTTCCAAGTCGATTACCATAGACAAAAGTCCCATACTGTATCCTAGTAAGTTATAGGTCACCCTCTATGTCCCACAAAAGCTGTAGCTCATACTTAGATCTATTAGAGACACTCACCATTCAACCAAGTGTCATACAAATGGAGGACTTTAATTTGTCCTTTATAAAATGGAAATTCTACACAACCCCAAATTTGCAGGCACAGAGATTCCTAGACTTTGTAAAGACATATACCCTGGCCAGTTAGTGCATACACGTACTAGAGGTGCAAACATATTAGACTTGGTACTCATAAATATGGAAGAATGCTACACACACACACAACACCCATGTTGTGTCCTGTCTGGTAAGGTCAGTCTACAAAGCAGTCTGCTTTGAAATAAGAATCAATTCCATAACTCCAGCAAACCATTTAACAATTAGAGACTACTCCAAGACAAACATCCTTTTATTAAAGCACTAAATCACATAACCTGCTTTTCCCCTTCTAGTACATCACATTACTGTACTACTTAAACTACTGTACATATTTCTAATTAACACAACCAAATTATTATTCAGTCACTACTTCTCTATTAGCACTTAGACTTGCTTATCTCTAATATCTCATTCTATTGTATTTCTTTAATTACGCCTAGCCATCTTCTAGACCACTATTTATACCTCTCAACTGTCCAGATTTTTGCAGAATGTCCACATATTTGCTTCATATATTTGGTCTCTTCATCATAAAATGTGTGGCTTGTGGCAAATCATTGAAGGCTGAAGTTGCTAAACAATGAAAGACATTTGAGTTTCAAACTTCATATACTTCAGAAAGTGCATGAGAACACAAATTCTGTTATTCTAGCAACTTTCTAAGTTTATAAGAGCAATATTTAAAACCTGGCTGTATTTTGGGGCCTTTGCCCCCCTCCTTATTATTTTTGCTTTGTCCAGATTTGCAGCAGCAGTCCTGCAGGGCATACTAGCCAGCCCCAACTCTTCTTGACTGCCTCCTCCCATTCTTCAGCTTTGGGAATCAACCCGTGTGATGACTGCAACAGTGAAACACAAAGAACATAGTACAGTTGTGTACACTTACCATAAATGTAGATGTTCGAGTGTATTCACTGTTGCAGCCCTGGTTTCCCAACCTCCAGCCCCCTTGTATCTCTCTTTCTCATTCCTCCTGGGCTGTTGGAATTTACTTTTTACTGGTGGTGTTTTTCCACCATAACTTAGCTCCCTATTTGGGGGCTGCTGACATTTGGGGCAAGAAAAACTGATGTAATGGTGTCCGCTGCCTCCTTTTGTACCTCTGACGACGTGACGTCAGTCTTGAAGAGACAGCAACCGACGCAGAAATACTAAGCCTCTGGTATTCGGGCCGGATAACCCAAGTGTGGTGACTGCAACAGTGAATACACTCAAACATCTACATTTATGGTAAGTGTACACAACTGTACTTTTGCCACTATCCCTATAATATGCAGCATCTGCTTTCACCAGTCTTCTCTGTACCCAGCTGTTAAACTTGAACAGTGTCTGCTTTTCCACCAACCAGCAAAACTCATCAGTGCTTAGCTGTCAAACAAACTGACTAGAATTTTCTAACTAACATAAAGGCTAACAGGTAATCTCACAATATTACAAATGTATTGATGTAAGTCCTGCAGCAGCACTCATGTCATGGTGCTACATTAACTTAAGATATGCATATTCTTGTAGTGTATCAAACTAGCAACTGTGATGGGGCTGGGCTGTTCTGCATTCCTATTGTGTACAGCCAAATAATTGAGCTCCCTCCCACTCCCTTTTTGAAAGTAAGAGTCCCCAGTAATTTTAAAACACTACTAAAATCTCCCAACAGTTGCATATGCAACTAAGCCTGTTTCCCTGGTTAATCACATCTTTCACTGTCTGCATTTTCTGTCTACTCTCACTGTCTTCACATTCACACCGTACACCCATATCATTGCCACTATCTTTACTCTTTTTCTCTCTCTCTCTCTCTCAACCTAAATGGGTATATTTTAATAGTTGCATCATTGTAGCTTTAAGCAATATGGGACATCCTGCCTAGGATAGGACCAGTTGCCAGACTTCCAAAGATTTAGGGCTCTTCCTCCATATGCCTTGGCCATCAATATGCACGAGGGATGCTGAGTTTAAAAAAAAAAGTGGTTAGTGTGCTAAAACTTCAGAACTTAACTTGCTACTGAAGAGTGTTCTCAACGGGTTTCGGGTAATGGGTTGCCTAGCTGAACTAACATTGAGCAGATCAGTTCTCTATTTGGGATTACCTTCCACAGAATTATTTCAGTAGAAAACCTTCTTTTGAATAATGTATTTCAAGGCATTTCTGCACTTTGAAAGAATTCCTGTGTAAAATTGTATCTGATGTTGTAAATCTTCATTCATTCCTTACTGTTAGGACTTCGGTTCTGTCCATGCCAGCCAAAGACTCTCAGCTAAGCCTACCCACAATTCCCCTCTCATAGTCTCTTCAGATCTCGTTTGCTGCATTCCTCATCAGACGTGCCAAACCTTCTCAAGCTAAGTGTAGCTTTTTTTGTGGTTATTTCTAGTTTTTAGTGTTAGCCAGTTTTTCTCGTCTAAAGTTATTTCTCATCTGTACCTTCTTCATTTCTTGACTAAACCCTACACACTACCTTGGTAGTTCTTTCGTACCATCATTGGTACTCCTCCTTCTCCCCTACCTTAGTAGGCCCTCCTCTTACCTTTTTGGTATTTCTTAGTACCATTGTTGGTACTCTTCTCCTGCTATCTGTACACAAAAAAGTGCTTTCTTTCGCTATCCTTATCTCTTGTTTGGTAGTTATAGTTTTTGTTGTGTGGTAGTACTAGTGTGTTATAAGGGTGGATAAGGCCAAGCTTGGGTTTAAGCAGTGTGATAAGTGTGCGCATAAGATTCAATCACGTCTGGTGTGTTTATTGTTTGGGCATTGACCACATTAACGTTTCTTGTGACATTTGTTCTAGCTTCAGCAACCGTAAGTTGACTGAACACAAGAACAACCTTATTCTAAAGGGCATGCTGAAATCACCCTTCGTGGAGGCTCTTTCTAGGACGGAGATCGCACCACCTCCTAAGCAAAAGGAGAAATGGAGTCTTTCAGTTCCGACGTCCTGGTCCTCCTCGGAACCAAGTCAACACCAGGCTTCTCCCGCACCGTCGGCGCAGACAGCTTCAGCACCAGGTTCCCTGTCCTCTCCCTCGGTGCAGTCCTTAATTCTGACACGGACTCCTACCACTGTACCAGCTTCGGCACCATCCCCCTCGGTGCTGCCCTTGTTTATGAAGACAGTCTGTACTGTAATAAATGGAATGAAGAATAGCAGTGTAAATCGAACTCTAAGAATCCAATGCCAAAGAACCAAAAATCAACATTTATTGCAAAGCTTTTGGGTCACAAACACCCTTCCTCAGTGCTATTATCACAAAATTGAAATATACATTTAAATATGAGTTCTTACAAAAACACATGATTACAGCCAGCCTATCACATAGTATCATTAATTCCCCAACCCCTATAACAATTTAAGCTTTATAGCATTATATATATAAAACATATAAAAAATGTATAAAAATTATATATAAAAGACATATATATATATACATACATACATACACATTTATGCATATATATATATATATATGTATATATATATATATATATATATATATATATATATACACACACACACAAAATTAAAGGCTTTCAACTTATTTTTTAACTAAAATAGGCTTCAAGCTAACAGCATTTAAACCAGGTAACAAATCTGCCTGTAACCTAATTATCCATTCATACTCTGTAGTTTCAACTGTATTATTAATGTTGCCACCCCTACTACTATTATATACTACATCAATAACTCTAAACTTAAACTGATGTTTTTGACCTTTATCGGAAATATGTTTACTTAACACATTGATTCTGACATTTCTTCTAATGTCAAGATTTATGTTCAACTGTACGTTCTCTTAATTTCCTCCTTCAGTTTTCATACCTTCAGTTTGTGGTCTAAGTGTGTGGAAGGAGATGTAACCCACTATGGCTGGGGTACTGTCCACAGCCTTGAACCAGGTATAAGTGACTGTACAAATGTCTGCGTCTTCTAAGGTGAGGACTGCTTCCGGTGAGTCTAGTTTCGTGTTAAGACTCCGTGTTTAGCAACATAACCTTGAGGTTGTTTTGAGATGGAGGTTTTACATCAAGAATTTTGTCCTTGACACAGTGCCAAAAAATGCACTGTGGGGGTAGCAAGAGCCTTAACCAGTAGCTGAAATCCCAAGGGTGAAAGATGAATCCATCTCTGGCAAAACATCGCGCTCTGTCGAGCATGTCATCCCAGGTTGGCAGATACTGGATCCCCTTAGAATGACACCAGAACCTAAGCCAATTATCGAGGTCAGTCATTTTCTGTTTGTATTGAGGCATCATCCTATCCCGCGGTGGTGGTGCTGCGGTAGCATTGTCACCTCACAGTAAGACGCTGTCCAGTTTGATTCTCAGCTAGAGCGTCTTCTGCGTGGAGACATGTGTGAATGGGCGTACCTTCGTTGAAGGTTGTGCGTTAGGCCTGGCAAGCCGGTACATAAAAATCAACTGCCAATCATTAGCGGACCGGAGTTCTGCTGTGGTGACCCCTAACCGGGAAAAGCCAGAAGATTGAGGCATCATCCTAGATGAGGGTAAAATGCTTCTTGTAGTCCGAGAGCTCAGTCATCCATCTCTTCATATTGTCCAGAGAAGTACATCTCAAGCTGTTCAAACCAACATGGACTATGACTTAGTCATAACAGTACCTGTTGCTGAGAGACTTAAGTGCATGTGTGATATGGCGTATGTTGGCACCTGACAGACAGCTGACAGTGACCTTTTCCTTATCCATCCTGGTGAGAGAGCCATCTGACTACTGACATTCCGAAAAAATGCAAAGACAAAGACAGGCCGCTGAGGTCCAAAGCTGCTGACGCTTCTCCTAAGCCAGTCGCCAGTTCGCCGGTTCTCAGTGAGGTGCTTTCGCAGCCCCTGATACCCGGTACTTCAGATTCACAGGCCTCTACTGAGACCCATTCGGAGTCCGGTTTGCTGCGAGATGCTTCAACTCTGGAACCTGCGGATGTCTGTGTATTCAGACCTACTGACTTGCGTATTAAACTGACGCCATCTTCTTCTTCAAGGCCTAAAACTTGAACCATGTCTAGCAAACTGATGCCCAGACCGCATGGCCAGGCTTCTATGCCTAAAAAACAAATAAGAATGGCTGAATAACTTATTACTTTAATCACGGGAAGCCAACCTTCCCCTTCTAAAGAGACCTAGGACTGAGTTTGCTTATGATACTTCTGACCAGGATTCTGAATTTTCTGTTTCCTCTGATGACCAGGATTTACCCTTATCTACCTATGAGGATCCTGATGCTGAGGACTACATTCCCTCTGCATCCCCCCAGAGGATTTCTCTTTTGGTGAAACCTTGCATACCCTCAGGGAGCATTTCCATTGGGAAAGTCAGGATTTCTCAGATTCTAAAAAGAGGCTTAGGGATTTCTTACTCCTGCCCCAGCACAGGTCTTTAGCCATACCTCCTGTACTAGACATTGTTGATGATGCCTTTTCGGAATCTAACTTGGCCCCTGACTCCTTACCCTCTGCTCCCAGAAAACCCGATAGATATTACAGGGTCCCTGATTCTCACAAGTTCCTTTTCAAAAATCATACTGCAGATCCTGAGACCATTTCACAGGGACCCAAGGGCATTAAAGCTACTACTGCCAAAAAATCCTACATCATCTGATAGAGACTCCAGGGCGCTGGATAGATGGGGTAAGAAGGTATAAACTTCTGCAACTTTGGCCATTAGGGCCTTAAACTGCCAGTTTCATATGTTAAAGTATCAGCAGCATATTATTGGATTGCTTAAATAGAAAATGATGATTCCTGATTGTGTTGAAAATAAGGATTTACAGGATCTACTGCATTCAGCTGAACAAGTTGGAAAACATACTTTGCAATGTGGTTTTGATTCATTAGAGGCATCATGCAGGGCTGCTGTAACTGGGTCTGTACTTAGAAGGCATGCTTGGCGTAAGGAGCAATCCTTGCCAGATCATGTTAAAGCAAAATTACTGGATGCTCCCTTAAATCAGGACCGCCTGTTTCTTAAAAAGATGGAGGAAAAAGCTAAATCTATGCAAACTGTTAAAGATTTCTTACAAGTACAACCTTCAAGGTTTAGTAGGCATTGCCCTTCCAAGAATTGGTCCTTTCCTGTGTCTTCCAGACCTTCTCAGTCTAAACCTAGATCCAGCAGAGCACCCAGGCTTCAGTCCCAGGGTACGCACAGGGCTAAGCAGTGGGGGGCCTCCACTTCCAATTCTGGGAGTAATAAAACTCCCCCCTATGGTAAACTGTCTCAATGACTTCTTTATAAAACTTCCAAGCACTTCTCAACTGACAACCCCTTTGGGGGGAAAGATTGCTCTTCATGCAAAGAACTGGAAACTCATTACCCAGGACAAATGGGTTTTAAATACAGTGTCCCAAGGATACAGATTTCACTTCCACACGTTACCAACACCAAGCGGATGGCCAGATCTACCCCCAAATTAGTGGGCAGAGGACCAAAAGCAAGTACTTTCTCTCCTACGCATAGGGGTTATTCAGTTGATACCAAAAGAGGAAAAAGGACAAGGTTTCTACTCCAGACTTTTCCTGGTACCCAGAATAGACAATTCATGGCATCCTATCCTGGACCTGTCTAAACACCTTTTTGGTGATTCCAAAATTCAAGATGCTGACTCTTCAATTGCTTCCTATGCTAGGCAAAGATGCCTGGTTGGCAACACTAGATTTAAAGGAAACATATCTGCACATCCCAATCAGGGAATCTTGCAGACAATACCTATGCTTCAAAGCAGGGTAGAAGGACTATCAGTTCTCTGCACTGCCCTTTGGCTTATCTACTGCACCCAGGGTATTCACAAAGTGCCTAGCTCCAGTCATTGCATTTTGCAGGCAAAGAAATATTGAAATATACCTATACTTGGACGATTGTCTAATTCAAGCAGAAAGCCAGGACATACTTTTGAATCATCTGGCCTTTGTACAAAGGGTGCTAACTTGTTGAGGTACACCATAAACAAACTTAATCACACCTGGTACCCTGTCAACAAATTATATTCCTGGGAGCAAGCTTGAATACAACGTCCCAGATGGCTTTCCTCACACCAGAGAAACAAATTCATTTGACTACCTACTTCAAACAAGTGGCCATAAAAACCCTGCTATCTGCAAGGCAAACACTACAAGCCTTGGGGGTTCATGGTCTCCTGCATTCTTCTAATTCCATATGCAAGACTGCATATGAGGAAACAACAGTGGTATCTAAAAAGCCTATGGTGCCAACATTCTCAGGATCTAGAAGCAGTGATTCCTATCATACCTTGCCTACGCCTAGAGTTCCATTAGTGGGCAGAGGCCTGCCACCAAAACAAGGGACTACCATTCACACTACCCCCTGCTGCCCAAACCCTAACAACAGACTCATAAGACTATGCATGGGGGGCTCACCTAGCAGGGAAGTGCATTCAGGGCAAATGGAACCCAAGTCAAATGCACCTGCATATCAATCAAAAAGAAATGTTAGCTGTGCAGAATGCTCTGACAGCCTTCAAAGACCACATTCTTCCAGGAGAATTAATGGTAAAGACGGACAACACTACTGTTATGTGGTACATAAACAAGCAGGGGGGTACACATTTTTACCCCCTCTGCAAACTAGCCATGGCATTGTGAAACACAGCCTTGAGCTACCAAGTGCATCTACAAGCTCAATTCCTGCCAGGAAAACAAAATACGCTAGCAGACGGACTAAGCAGATATCTCATGGATCCACACAAGTGGAAACTGGAACCAAGGATTTTCAACATGTTGACAAGCAAATGGGGGAGCCCAGATATAGACCCGTTTGCCTCCCCCAGAACTATCAATTGGACAAATTTTGCACAAGGACTCCCCACAAACAAGCTTGGAAAGTGGATGCTCTGTCCTTCAGCTGAAAAAAACTATCAGTTTATGCCTTTCCTCCTCCGCCTCTGCTCTCCAAAGTACTAGTAAAGATCAAACAAGACAAACCAAGGACGATTTTGATTGCACCAGATGGGCCACACCCGCATTGGTACCCCCTCTTGTGCAGTGTGTCACTGTTGGCCTCATGGCACCTGCCTCAGATTCCTACCCTGTTGTCTCAGCAGCAGAGCCAGATTCTGCACCCTCAGCTTCAAACACTGAACCTAGCAGCCTGGCTAATTACCTAATCTCTCCTTTACCATCCCTCAGTAAACCAGTGATGGATATCATCTTAGAGGCAAGGAGGTCTAGTACTAGGAAATCTTATGCTGAAAAATGGAAAATATTCTGTGCCTGGAACCAATCTCAAGGGATGAGCACAGCAGTGCCAAATTTACCTCAGTTAACTGAGATGCTTCACAAGGGCCTGTCTTTCTCCTCCATCAAAATTCACGCCTCAGCCATTTCAGCTCATTATAACACAGAACCTCCCCTCTTCTCTCATCCACTGCTCAAGCAGTTCCTCAGAGGGGCCAAAAAATTAAGACCACCCAGGAGAGCTCCACCTCCAGCCTGGGACCTTAACTTTGTATTAGAGAAACTCACTCTCCCTCCTTTTGAGCCAGCTGCTACTGCAGATTTAAAATTCCTTTCTTGGAAAACAGCTTTCCTTTTAGCAATCACTTCAGCAAGAAGGGTATCTGAATTACAGGCCCTTATGGCAGTGGAGCCTTTCATCATCTTTCATGCAGACAGGGTGTCCCTCAGGACCAATCCCTCTTTCATGCCCAAGGTGGTATCCAGTGTGGCCCTTAATCAGTCCATTCATCTGCCAACCTTCTTTCCTAATCCACAGAACAAAGGGGAGTGGATACTGCACTCCTTAGATGTGCACAGACAACTTAGATTCTACTTGGACAGGACTAAACCTCAAAGGAAATCTGAACAACTGCTGGTGGCATTTGCTGCAGGGGCAGAGGGGAAGGCTAATTCAAAGCAAACTATAAATGGATAGGCCATTGCATTCATTTCTGCTATAAGCACCATGGAAAACCTATTCCATAGAGGATCAGACCGCACTCTACCAGGGCTGCATCTACCTCTACAGCCTTTCTCAGAGGCATTCCTACCAGGGACATCCTAGAAGCTGCTACCTGGAGTTCTGCACATACTTTCACCAAGCATTACCATCTGCCAATTTTCTCTAATTCCAGAGCTGGCTTTGCCACTGCAGTCTTGCAGGGACTTATTGCTGGTCCTAATGCTATCTAAATTCCTCCTCCCATCCTTAGCTTTGGGAATCTACCCAAATGTAATGATTGCAACAGTGAAACACGAAGAACATAGTACAGTTGTGTACACTTAGCATAAATGTAGATGTTCAAGTTTATTCATTGTTGCAGTCCTGGTTACTGTCTCTCCAGCCCCCTTACTTCTTTTGGCTATACCTCTACTCTCCTTTACTATGCTTAAAAGCTTTTTGGTGTATTTGCTTTTTTGTTGGAGGTATAACCTTATATATTTATAGATTTAATTGCGTCCCATTAGGGGGGGCACCTGACATCTGGTGCAAGAAAAACTGATATAATAGCGTCGGTTGCATGTTTTATACCACTGACAACCTGACTTGCTGGAAGAAGAGACAGCAACCGACACAGGACCCAAGACTTAGTTAGGCCGACTGAGGGCTATACTGCAAGCAGATAACCCAAATGTAATGACTGCAGCAGTGAATACACTCGAACATCTACATTTATGGTAAGTGTACACAACTGTACTTTCTTAATATAGTTGTATCTCTTACATTTTAAGTTTGTGTGGACTAGGAGTAGAAGGTTTGTCGATGAACATGAGGCAGATGTTCTTAGTGTTTCACTGTTGCAGTCATCACACTTATAGGTTCATAGGTTCATACTAGGCTATCTGCCCTAGGGCATTTATAAGCCTAGCCAGAGTATGTTTGGCTTTCGCCACCCATTTTAAATTAATTTTGCTATGCCCTTTTTCGAGGTTAGTATACTGTGCCTCTGTCTAACAGTGACACAGAAGTGATACCCGGGGTAAACCTATGATCTCCCATCCACTCGTCAAGATTCCTCTTGAAAAGAGTCAATGAGGGACTCTGCCTAACCTGGACTGGGATTTTATTCCAGAGTGAAGGGAGCCTCTGGGTTATGAATCTGTCTCTCCAGCATGTCCTATTTATTTCAGTGCTGAGGTTCAAGTCTCTCAAGCGTGTAGCTCGATGGGATTTGGATTTTTTCAGGTGCAGCATGTCCCTTAATTCCGGGTTGGACATGGCCTTATACGTCAGGCACAGGTCACCTCTGAGCAGGCGGTATGCCACTGAGTAGAGCTGGAGTTTCTTTAACCGGGCAGCATATGGCATCTGTTTGAGCCCTTTGATCCTCTTGGTGAGGTACTTTTGGGGTCTTTCCAGTTGCTGCAGGTGTTTGGTAAGGTACATCCCAAAAGGGGCATTGTACTCAATTATGGGCCTGATGAGGGATGAGTAAAGAGGCACAATGACCTCCCCTAATCTAGATGTGAATCCCTTCATGATTAGGTGGGCTATATAAAATGTTTTTCTAACCACTTTGGCCACGTGGTTGTCAAATGAGAGATTGCTATCAACTTGGGTCCCCAGGTCCCTAATTACTTCTTCTATACTTGTGGGCACTTTGTTTTTGCCAAAGGGGATGACTATACACTTTTTGGCGTTTAGCTTGAGGCCATGGCTCTGGCACCAGTTGTCTGTTTCTATGAGGCCCTTTTGGAGGATGCTTGTGTCGGCTGGAGAGTCGATTATGGTGCCCAGTTTGCAGTCATGTGCGAACTTGGTCAGCCACAGTCCTTCCGTGTTGGCCTGTACCTCCGAGAAATATATACCAAACAAGAGAGGTCCCATGACTGAGCCTTGTGGGACGCCACTTGTAACTGGTTTGGAGTCTGACATGGCTCCAGCAATTCTAACCATGTGGGTTCTGTCCTTGAGCCAGTTTGCAACCCATCTAGTGACATAGGGGTTTATATTTAAGCTGGTGAGCTTATCTATAATGCCCGAGTGGGTATTGTATCGAAGGCTTTTGCGAGGTCCAGATAGGCTGTGTGGACCACCTTCCCTTCCAATGGCCTTGGTGACTGTTTCAAAGAAGTCAACCAGGTTTAAGAGGCAGGATCTGCCCTTAACAAAGCCAAACTGGGTAGGATCCAGTGTCTGTAGGTCCCCAATATCTTTATTTATGAGGTCCATGATGATCCTTTCCATAGCTTTGCAGACCAAGCTAGTCAGGCTTATGGGGTGATAGTTTCCAGGGTCCGTTGAGGCACCACCTTTGTGGAGAGGGACCACTGTTGCTGTACGCCACTCTTTGGGTACATATCCTGTAGTAAGGCTGAGATTGAACAGTAGTTTTATGTTTGGGTTTTGCTCTTCTTGGAGTTCATGTAGACGCAGCCTGGGACACCGCCTGGTCCCATTGATGCTGTGTTTTTGCTTTGAGGGCGGCTCCCACCTGAGCATCTGAGATGTCAGGGGGGCAGCACTCTGCTGGGATAGATATTTGCCCTTTTGGTGGGGGGGGGGGAGAAGTTTGCGCTGAACCTGTCAGCTAGGATGTTGGCAATGTCTGTGGGATCAGTGTATTTTTTGTCATTTTGGACTAATTCTGAGCATATCTGGGAATTCCCACCCAGGTTCCTAACATAACTAAAGAAAGCCTTGTGATTATCCTTAGTGTCCTGTGCAATTTTTCTCTCGAAGCTGGCCTTTGACGATTTTATGAGTGTCCTTAGTTTTTTGCTAATACTGATCAGAGATGCCTTCCCTTTTTGGGATTTTGCTCTATCATGTAATAGCTTCCTCCTTCTATTGTATAGTTTGTTTATGGCTGGGGTCCACCAGACAGGTCGTCTGCCTTTGGAGGATTGGGTCTTGGTTTTATTTGGGATTGCATGATCCATGCAGTCCTGAAGGTGTTCATAGAATGCATTTATAAAGGATTCTGCGGTCTGGGCCGTATTTTCCACAGGCCCGGGGGCTTTGAAGGATTCCACCTCGGTTTTGAGGAGTGTGAAATTTGCTTTAGAGAAGTTTTTCACTGTGGTTTTCTGGGCAGGGGTGGGGTCGGATGTGAATATCCAGTGAGATCAGTTTATGGTCTGATCTTACCAGTGAGGGATACACTTCTGGTCTGGAGCATAGAGTCCCCATGTTGGTGATGATCAGGTCCAGTATGTTTTCCCCTCTTGTGGGAGTGGTAACAAGTTGTTCCATAGCATTTGAGTTTATGAATTCTAGGAACCTTTGGGCAAGGGTGTTGGAGCTGGAGTAATGCTCCCAATCTATGTTTGGGTAGTTGAAGTCGCCCAATATAATGGTGTTCGGAGAGACCTTCATATTTTCCAGTGTTCTCAGGAAGGCCGAGTGGGGTTCCTGGGTTTGGGAGGGTGGTCTGTAGCAGGCTATAAACTGGAAGGCAGTTTTACCCACTGTTAGTTGCACATGGATAGTCTCTGATGCTTCGTGCTTTCCCACCAACCTGGAGGTGTGGGTATCTTTGATGAATATCGATACTCCTCCTTTTGTGGTTCGGGTCCAAGTTTTGGGGCCTAAAAGCATGGTATGAGGTATAACCCGTAGTGCTGGGGTGCTCTCGGGACCCTGAACCAGGTTTCTGTTACTGCACAGATATCGATGTTCTCCATGCTAAGGAGAGTTTCGAAAAGTGCATCTTGAGGTTTAGACTTCTAGCTTTGAGTAGCATTACTCTTAGTTTCTTATCCCTTGTGATACCTATGGAGGTGGGTTTGTCTTTTGAGCCTTGCCTAAAAAAGGCACTATGGGGGTAGCAAGAGCCTTTGCCAATATCCGAAAGCTCAGGGGTGACAGGTGCAAGCCGTCCCTAGCAAAGCATCGTGGCTTGTCGTGCATATCATCCCAAGCTGATAGGCATTGGATCCCCTTTGAATGACACCAATACTTAAGCCAGTTGTTGAAATTGATCATCTTGTCTTCATATTGTGGCATCATTCTTGGTGAGGGTAAGATGCTACTCAAGGTCAGAGTCATACCAGCCTGGGCTACATGCTCAGAGAGCTCCTCTATGTCTCTTTTCATGTAGTCCAGGGAGGTACATCTCAGGTCATTCACACCAGCATGGACAATGACTGAGTCATATTTGTACTTGCCTTGGAGTGACCTGAGTGCTTGTGTTATGTGGCGGATCCTAGCGCCAGACAGGCTGCTCACCGTGACCTTCTCCTTGTTCAGCCTGGTCAGCGGGACGTCAGTGTGCCTGACGATAGAGTCACCTATTACAAGTGTATCAGGTGTGTTGTTTAGCCTTAAGGGCTGTGACTGTTCGCACACTGGCTTTGTGAGATATGTGTTGCACGTGTTTTTTGGGGTAGCTGTTGCTTGGGTGTCTGCTTTGGAGGTCTCTGCTGCTTAGGCAGATCTTTATTTAGAGCCTCCAGTATGTTTTTGTGTGATTATGTGTTTGGTTTGCTGTCGTGGTAGGTCTATGTGAGACTGGAATTGTAGTGAGTGTGGTTTCCTTCTCCTCCTGACTGGTTTTGCCAGTACTGAGTTGAGAGAGCTTAGCCTCCAGTTTGGCTATATGGTTGCATCTCTCACATGTGTTGGAATTTGTTGGGAGGAGGAGAGGGTTGTCTGTGTACATGAGGCAGTTGTAACATTGCCTCAAGATTCCCATATTCACCAGCTGGACCAGAGAGGAGATTGACAACTGACCTTTGGACATGCTAGAATAATATTGGGAATTCCTTTATAATTGAAAACAAGGGCCAATGGGGAGCGAGGGTGTAGTGCTTTTAATTTTTAGTGCTGACTTATAATACTTTAGTGAGCAAGTGCCAGGTAACAAGTGCAATGTGTTACAGGTAACTTAAATGCAAAAACGACAAACAGTAACTTTCTTTCAAGCGAAGCAAGGAAATAAGTACAGTAAGCAATGCAGATATCACTAGGGATCCACAGAAGCGCTGAGAAGCCGCGTTTTAGGTGGAATTAGCGTTCCAGGGAAATAACAAGCATACAAACAAAGCTAGATTCAGCAGGCCTGGATCTAGTCTATGCTACAGCAAACAAGGTGTACCAATTTCAGTAAGATACAGTTCAGATATTCAGGCACTATAAACCTTTAACCAGAAATTCCCAGCTCAGAAGGGCAGAGTCCAGCCTCTCCTCCCACAAGAGTGCAGACCACGAACCTTCTTAATGTAAAATAACTGGCCTGAAGCCCAAGTGCTTAAACCACAGCTAATACACTTTAAGAATAACAGACACTGAGCTCTCAATCAGCAGTTCCCAACTTAGAAGGATGAAAGCTACCTGTCCTGCCACCATAGTGCATGCCACAAACCTTCCTAATGTAGAACAACTGGTCTGAAGCCCAAGTGCTTAATCCAAAAGACTTAGAATGATAGCTACACTTTAACCAAGTTACTACCAGGCAGTAATAAATACAACTGAATACTTTAAATAATGCCTGGATTAGTGCTCAAGTTATACAAACAAAGCTAGATTTGGCAGGCCTGGAACTAGTCTATGCTACAGCAAACAAGGTGTACCAATTTCAGTAAGAAGCAGTTCAGATATACATGCACTATAAGCCTTTAACCAGAAATTCCCAGCTCAGAAGGGGAGAGTCCAGCCTCTCCTCCCACAAGAGTGCAGACCACGAACCCTCTTAATGTAAAATAACTGGCCTGAAAGCCCAAGTGCTTAAACCAGAATTAATACACTTTTAGAATAACAGACACTGAGCCCTCAATCAGCAGTTCCCAACTTAGAAGGATGTAAGCTACCTGTTCTGCCACTACAGTGCAGATCACAAACCCTCTCAATGTAAAACTGGTCCGAAACCTAAGTGTTTAAACTAAAAGGCTTAGAATGAGTTACACCAAGCAGTAATAAATACAATTGAGAACGTTTAAGATGACGCAAAAGCAAAAATAAAGTAGGAAGAAACACAAGTACAGTAAAAGCAGAAGAAATTTTTTTTTTTTTTTTTTTGGGTTATCTGCCTGCAGGTAGCCCTCAGTCGGCCCGAATACCAGAGTCTTAGTATGTCTGCGTCAGATGCTGTCGCTTCTTCCATGAGGTCAGGTCGTCAGCGATATAAAACAGGCAGCCGACGCCATTACATCAGTCTTTTTTGCCAAGGAGCCCGAAGCAGAAGCAGATGTTCATCGTGTTACCCTGCTGCAGTCATCACACTTGGGGTTATCCTGCCGTCAGGCGGTCCCGCCGTCGGCCCGAATTTCAAAGTCTTGGTCCGCCGTCAGTTGCTGTCGCTTCTTCCCTGACGTCAGAGCGCCAGGGGTATATCAGAGGCATCCAACGCCATTTTCTTCAGTCTTTCTTGCCGCTCGGTGCCCGAAGCAGAAGCAGTTCTCAAGTGCCGGTCGGCCGACACCTGAGATTTTCGAATCGAGTTTCAGTCCGAAATCTTCAAAGCTAAGTACCCCATTGGGGAACCTTTTCTTGCCTCATTCCAATGTCAGAAAAAGTTAACAATTGCATTTCTTGTGGCAAGGAAATACCTCATAAGGACTTTCATTCTTTCTGTATACCTTGCCTAGGCCTAGACCACGACATCACTGGTTGTCGGTTTTGTGCTAGGTTCAATAAGCGAACTATAAAGCAACGCTTTGATTTCGCACGACACTACTTCGGTAGAAAATTTAATTACATTATGCCGTCGGAGCAACCGACTACCGGCGTGCATAAAAACCGCAAGGATAAAGACAGGCAGCCTAGATCCAAGCCAGACTCTGAGGCCTTGGCTGGGCAGGTCGCCAGTTCTCCGGTTTTCAGTGAGGCACCTACGCAGCCCCTGGCTACCGCTGAATTAGATCCCCAGACCGCTTCGGATCCCCCAGCAGAGAGTTCTAGGCCAACACAGCCATTTACCTTAGGCCCTACCGACGACATTGCAGTAGGGGAAGCCGGTGCTGCAGAAACACTTTCGGTTTCTGAAGGTGTCTTCAGACCGACTACCCTCACCATAAAATCTTATGCTAAGCTTAAGACTCCTCTAAAACCAAAAAAGCCTACACTTCAGTCTCCAGGTCAAGGCCCTATGCCTAAGAAACAGATGCTTAAAATGGCTGAAGATTTGATTTCTTTGATCAGGGGTTCCCAACCCCCCCCCCGACAAAAGGCCTAGACAAGAGGAGGATTATGCCTCCTCTGATCAAGTGTCTGTTTCCTCAGGCTCCTCTGAGGAACAGGATTACTCCTTCCCCCCTTATGAAGATTCTGATGCTGAAGACTCCATTCCCTCAGCTTCTCCCCCTGAAGATTATTCCTTTGGGGAAACCTTACACACCATGAGGGAACATTTTCACTGGGAAGGTCAGGACTACTCTGATTCAAAGAAAAGTCTCCGAGAGTTTCTTTTACTCCCCCAGCACAGACCACTTGCTATCCCCCCAGTTTTGGACATTGTGGATGATGTCTTCTTAGAATCTAGTCTAAATCCAGATTCTCTGCCTCCTGCTCCAGCCAAACTAGATGGATACTATAGAGTGCCTAACTCACACAAATTCCTGTACAAAAGCCCTGCTGCTGATCCAGAGACAATCTCCCAGGGTCCCAAAGGGGCTAAGGCTTCTATGGCTAAAAATCTTGTACCATCAGAAAGGGACTCCAGAGCACTAGATAGGTGGGGGAAGAAGGTTTACACCTCAACTACTCTGGCTATGAGAGCACTAAATTGTCAATTTCACATGCTTAAATACCAGCAATGTCTCAAATAAAACAAAAGATGGCTCAACAGTCTGAATTCAAGGAAATGCAAGATCTGTTGCATGCAGCTGAACAGGTGGGTAAACATACTTTACAATGTGGTTTTGATGCCTTGGAAGCTTCCTCTAGAGCAGCTGTTACTGGGTCTGTTATACGTAGGCATGCTTGGTTAAAGGAACAATCTCTGCCTGATCATGTTAAAGCAAAGTTACTGGATGCACCCTTACAGCAGGATGTCTTATTTGGGGTTAAAGCAGAGGAGGTTTTAAAGAAAATGGAGGATAAGGCAAAATCTATGCAGACGGTCAAAGATTTCTTACAGGTACAGCCCCCACGCTTCAGCAGAAATTGGCCAACAAAAAATTGGTCCTTTCCAGCTTCTGACAGACCACAGAGGGGTAAATACAGGCACCCAAGGGGCAGAGGATAAGCACAAATCCCTTACAAACCTCGCCAATGGGGCATTACAACACAGAAGGGAGGAGAAGACAGGTCCCAAACCACTAGAAGGCAAACACAATGACTTAAATCTCAAACTGCCAAGCAAAACTCTCTTGGCAGCTCCCTTGGGAGGAAAAGTAGCACTTTTTGCAGACAACTGGCGCATCGTCACAAAGGACAAATGGGTCCTAGACATTATCTCACACGGATACAGATTCCATTTCCACACCTTGCCAAGGATAAAAGGAATGCCAAACCTGCCACAAAATCAATGGGCAGAGGCACAAAAACAAATTACAGCTCTCATGGACATGAGAGCCATTCAACTGGTACCTACACAGGAGCAAGGCCAAGGATTTTACTCAAGGCTCTTTCTAGTCCCCAGAAAGGACAATGCTTGGAGACCCATTCTGGACCTTTCAATTTTAAACTCCTTCTTGCAAGTACCCAAATTCAAGATGCTAACACTACAGCAGCTTCTTCCATGTTGGGCAAGAAAGCTTGGCTAGTAATGTTGGACCTCAAGGAGGCATACCTGCATGTCCCTATCAGACAAAATTGCAGAAGATACCTCCGTTTCTTTGCAGGTTCAACCCATTAGCAATTCTCTGCACTGCCCTTTGGCTTATCTACTGCGCCCAGGATCTTCACAAAATACCTGGCACCAGTAATTGCATACTGCAGACAAAGAGGAATTCAAATATACCCATACCTGGACGACTGTCTCATCCAAGCAGAAAGCAAGGACATTCTCTTACAACACCTGGCTTTTGTAAGACATCTTCTAAGTTGCCTAGGGTACACAGTAAATGAAAAGAAATCAAAACTAGTACCCTCACAAAATATGACATTCCTGGGTGCCAGCTTGAATACAACGGCCCAGAAGGCTTATCTGACGCCAGACAAACAACTACAATTAACTCAATACTTCAGAACAATGGCAACAAAGACCCAACTCCCTGCAAGAAAAATTCTGCAGGCCTTGGGCTTCATGGCATCTTGCATACTACTAATACCATTTGCAAAACTGCATATGAGGAAATTACAATGGTACCTAAAAAGCGTATGGACTCAACACAGCCACAGCTTGGAAACAATGGTAAATCTCATTCCCTGCCTTCAACAGGAGTTTCTATGGTGGTCACAGGCATGTTACCTCAACAAGGGTCAGCCTTTCACCCTACCCCCAGCCAGGCAAACTATGACAACAGATGCATCAGGCTATGCCTGGGGGGCACACATGGCAGGACGGTGCGTTCAAGGCATATGGACAGCAGATCAAAGGAATCTGCACATCAATCAAAAAGAAATGCTAGCTGTACAAAATGCTCTGACAGACTTCAAGGACCTCTTACATCCAGGACAGCTTATCATAAAGACAGACAACACCACAGTAATGTGGTACATAAACAAACAAGGGGGTACACACTCCTACCCTCTATGCAGGCAAACAATGTCCTTGTGGAACACAGCACTGGCTTACCAAGTTCAATTACAAGCTCAATTCCTGCCAGGAAAAAAGAACACATTGGCAGACGACCTAAGCAAGAAACATCATGGATCCCCACGAGTGGAAACTGGATCCACAAGTATTCGCAATGATAACTCAAAAATGGGGGCACCCAGATATAGACCTGTTTGCCAGCCCTCAAAACTATCAGCTAACAAAGTTTTACACAAGGACTTTTCACCATCAAGCTTGGAAAATGGACGCACTCTCATTCAGTTGGAAAATGCTAACAGTATATGCCTTTCCTCCACTACCCCTTCTCACAAAGGTGCTACTGAAAGTCAGGATGGAGAGACCCCGAATGATACTCATTGCCCCAGACTGGCCACGCCAGCACTGGTACCCACTATTAAGGAATATGGCCCATGGCCCACCATGGATTCTACCACAAATTACCCACCTGCTCACACAGCAAGACAATCAGATTCTATACAGCCAGCTCAAAACCTTTAACTTGGCTGCATGGCAAATCACCTAAGCAAACAGCCAGCTCCTCTCTCACAAGCTGTTATGGAAGTTATTCTGGAGGCCAGAAGGCCCAGCACCAGGAAAGCCTACTCAGACAAATGGAAAAGGTTTTGCACCTGGAACCAAGCTAAAGGCCAAAATACCCTTCAGCCTGACATACCTCAGATTCTGCAATATCTAACTGAGATGTTACACAAAGGGCTTTCTTTTTCATCTATTAAAATCCACGCCTCAGCAATTTCAGCTCACTACAACACGGATCCTCTCTTATTTTCACATCCACTCCTAAGGCAGTTTCTCAGAGGGGCCAAAAACATTAGGCCTCCCATGAGAGCACCAACACCTACTTGGGACCTCAACTTTGTTCTGGAAAAACTCACGCTACCTCCTTTTGAGCCAGCTTTCTCAGCTGATTTAAAGTTTATATCATGGAAGACTGCCCTGCTGCTAGCAATCACTTCAGCTAGAAGAGTTTCGGAGCTTCAGGCACTAATGACAGTAGAGCCTTTCCTCATTTTTCATCAAGACAAGAGTTTCTCTACGAACTAACCCCTCCTTTATGCCTAAGGTGGTATCCAGTGTGGCTCTAAATCAAACCATTCATTTACCCACCTTCTTTCCAAATCCACAGAACAGAGGAGAAAGCCTCCTGCATTTCTTGGACATTCACAGACAGCTACGTTACTACTTGGATAAAACTAAGGTTTTCAGAAAATCTGACCAGCTTTTTGTATTCTATGCTACAGCATCACAAGGAAAGGCTATCTCAAAACAGACCATTTCCAAATGGATAGGACATTGCATACGTTTTTGCTACACCCACCATGGAAAACCATGTTCCAGCTACCATAAGCCCCCACTCTACCAGGGCAGCAGCTACATCTACAGCCTTCCTCAGGGGGGTGCCAACCAAGGATATTCTGGAAGCTGCAACTTGGAGTTCAGTACACACCTTCGCCAAACATTACTACTTACCACTTTACTCTAAGACTAGAGCTGGCTTCGCCACTGTAGTTTTGCAGGGCCTTCTGGCCTCCTCTAACCCTGTCTGACTCCACCTCCCATCCTTAGCTTTGGGATTCTACCCAAGTGTGATGACTGCAGCAGGGTAACACGATGAACATAGTACAGTTTTGTACCTACCATAAATGTAGATGTTTCGAGTGTATACCCTGCTGCAGTCCAGGTTACCCTCCCTCCATCCCCTCTGAACTAGCTGAACTTATTTCTTCCACTCTATTCTATACTACCTCTGTGGTGTATTTGCTTGTGCCTAAGAGTTTTGTTTTATTTTTCCATATAGCTATATGTATGTGTATATATATATATATATATATAAATATTTTTTGCGTACCTATTAGGGGCACCTGACATCTGGGGCAAGAAAAACTGAAGAAAATGGCGTCGGATGCCTCTGATTATACCCCTGGCGCTCTGACGTCAGGGAAGAAGCAACAGCAACCGACGCCAGACCAATTTGGAATTCGGGCCGACTGCAGGGCCGCCTGACGGCAGGATAACCCCAAGTGTGATGACTGCAGCAGGGTATACACTCGAACATCTACATTTATGGTAGGTACAAAACTGTACTTTTGCAAGTGCCGGTCGGCCGCTACCTGAAATTTTCATTTTCGAGTTTGTGATCCTGAAGTCTTCTAAAGCTAAGTACTCCGTTGGGGACATTTTTTTCTTGCTCTAACCGATATCAGAAAAAGTTAACAATTGTCTTGCCTGTGGAAATCAAATACCTCATAGAGATTTTCATTGTTAGTGCATCACCTGTTTAGGCCCAGACCACGATGTCCCTCGCTGTCAGTTTTCTGCCTTGTTTAAAGCCTGAACTATTCGTCATCGGGCTATCTTTCTCTCTAAATTCTTTCGCTCTCATTCCCCATATTCCGAAATGGCTTTGGTAAGCCATCCGACTACCGATCTTCCGAAAAAATGTAAAGATAAAGACAGAGACAGACCGCATAGGACCAAAGCTAGTTGCCACTCTGCCGGTACTCAGTGAGGTGCCTTTGCAGCCCCTGATCCCCGCTTCTATGGATTCGCAGGCCTCTGCTGAGACCCATTCGGAGTCCGGTATGCCGTGAGATGCTTCTTCAACTATGGAACCTGCGGATGTCTCTACCTTGGATGTGTCCAGAGCCACTGTGCAGGCACCGGCTTCCGAGGGTGTATTTCGACCTACTGATGTTCGGATCAAACCGACGACTTCGTTTTTAGCCAAAAAGAGTTTCTTAGGCCCAGAGTACACAATACTCCTAGAAAACCAATGACCAAAGCACATGGTCAAGCTCCCATGCCACAGAAACAAATGCTTAGAATGGCTGAAGACCTTATCACCCTAATTAGGGCAAGCCATCCTTTCCCTGCTAAAAGACAAAGATTTGAGTTTCCTGATGATTCTGCAGATCAGGAGTCCGATGACTCTGACCCTTCTGGTTATCAGGACATGCCCTTATCCACCTATGAGGATTCAGATGCAGAGGAATCCATTCCCTCAGCCTCCCCTCCAGAGGATTTTTCTTTTGGTGAAACCTTGCATACTTTGAGAGAGCATTTCCACTGGGAATGCCAAGACTATCCTCAGTCCAAAAAGAGACTCAGAGAATTTTTAGAGTTGCCTCAGCATAGGTCTCTAGCTATACCCCCCTGTCCTGGATGTTGTAGATGATGTTTTTATAGAATCCAGTCTTATTCCAGATACATTACCCCCGGCCCCTAGGAAACCTGGCAGGTACTAAAGAGTACCTGATTCCCACAAATTTCTCTTCAAGAATCCTACTAATGATCCAGAGACCATTTCCCAGGGTCCTACCCCTTCAGACAGGGATTCCAGAGCATTAGATGGGGTAAGAAGGTATATACCTCTGCAACTCTTGCCATCAGGGCATTGAATTGCCAGTTACACATGTTAAAGTACCAGCAACATATTATGGAACTAATTAAACAAAAAAACGGTGTTACTTCCAGATTGTGCAGAAAATAAAGATTTACAAGAGCTGATGCATTCTGCAAACCAAGTTAGTAAGCATACTTTGCAGTGTGGCTTTGATGCCCTAAAAGCTTCTTGCAGGGCTGCAGTCACTGGGTCTCTACTGAGAAGGCATACTTGGCTGAAGGAACAAAGATTGCCAGATCATGTCAAATCCAAATTACTATACGCTCCTTTAAATGAGGACTGTTTGGCACCAAAGCAGAAGTTCTTAAAAAGATGGAAGAAAAAGCTAAATCTATGTAAACTGTCAAATTATTCTTACAAGTGCAGCCACCTAGATTCAGTAGGTATTGGCCTTCAAAAAACTGGTCCTTTCCAGCCCCTTCCAGGCCTTCCCAGACCAAACCCAGGGGAAACAGGCCACCCAGACTACAGTCTCAGGGTATGTGGAGATCTAAACAATTGAGTGCCCACACATCAAAAACAGGGAGTGGTAAGTCATCCCCTTATGAAAAAAGTTCACAATGACTTATCAGTTATCCTTCCTAGCCCTGCCCGATTGTGCCCCTAGGAGAAAAACTTGTCCTTCATGCAAAAAACTGGATGTCAATTACTCAGGACCGATGGGTCCTAAACATTGCATCCCAGGGGTACAAATTTTACTTCCATTCACTGCCAATCCCAAGCGGGTTTCCAGACCTTCCTCCAAACCAGTGGGCAGAGGCTCAAAAGCAAATACTTTCCCTGCTCAATATCAGAGTTATTCAACCTGTTCCACTAGAACAAAGGGGTCAGGGTTTCTACTCCAGACTTTTCCTGGTGCCCAGAAAAGAGGGCTGTTGGCACCCAATCATGGATCTATTAATTCTCAACACCTTTGTGGTGGTCCCAAAATTCAAGATGCTTACCCTGCAACAGCTTCTCCCTATGCTAGCCAAGGATGCCTGGTTAGTCACTCTAGACTTAAAAGAAGCTTATCTGTACATCCCTATAAGGGAGTCATGCAGAAAATATCTACGTTTCAGGGCAGGCTCTATGCACTGTCAGTTCTCTGCACTTCCCATTGGCTTATCTACTGTGCCCAGAGTATTCACGAAAGGGCCTGGCTCCAGCCATTGCATACTGCAGGCAGAGAAATATCCAAATTTTCCCATACTTGGACGACTGCCTGATTCAGGCCAACAGTCAGAAATTGCTACTTCAGCACCTGGCATTTGTAAAAAGCCTTCTCACTTCATTGGGGTACACCATCAATGAAAAGAAATCACAACTGGTGCCCAGTCAGAAGATTGTATTCCTGGGAGCAAGCTTGGACACAACTTCCCAGATGGCATTTCTCACTCAGGAAAAACAGATCTGTCTGACAAACTAATTCAAACAAATGGCCACCAGAACCCAGCTATCTGCAAGGAAAATGCTGCAAGCCCTAAGGTTCATGGCCTCATGTATTCTGCTAATTCCATATGCAAGACTGCATATGAGGAAACTTCAGTGGTACTTGAGAAGTCTTTGGTGCCAACATTCTCAGGACCTAGAAACAGTCATTCCTGTCATACCTTGTCTAAGAGCAGAATTCCTTTGGTCGGCAGAAGCATGCAACCACAACAAGGGACTGTTTTTTACTCAACCCATCGCCACCCAAACCCCGACAACAAACACATCAGACTTTGCATGGGGGGTTCACATGGCTGGCAAATGCATTCAGGACCACTGGAGCCCAGAACAGATTCTCCTGCACATTAATCAAAAAGAGATGCTAGCTGTCCAGAATGCTCTGACAGCCTTCAAACACTTGATCCTTCCCGGACAACTGCTTATAAAAACAGATAACACCACAGTTATGTGGTACATAAACAAACAGGGGGGAACCCATTCTTACCCACTATGCAGGTTAGCCATGGCCCTGTGAAGCACAGCCTTGAGCAACCAAATGCATATACAAGCTCAATTCCTGCCAGGCAAACAAAATTCACTGGCAGACTTAAGCAGAAATCTCCTAGACCCACACGAGTGGAAACTTCAACACCTTCAACCTTCTGATCCAGAGGTGGGGGACACCGGAGGTGGACCTCTTTGCCTCCCTTGAGAACCACCAGTTGAGCACATACTGCACCAGAAACCCTCACAACAGGGCCTGGAAGGTGGATTCCCTATCCTTTCAATGGGTAAACCTCTCAATTTATGCCTTTCCCCCTCTGCCCCTTCTTTCAAGAGTACTACTTAAGATAAAACAGGGACAGACCAAGGGCAATTCTTATTGCCCCAGACTGGCTTCTGCCCCTTCTTTCAAGAGTACTACTTAAGATAAAACAGGGACAGACCAAGGGTAATTCTTATTGCCCCAGACTGGCCACGCCAGCACTGGTACCCACTCCTACTCAGCCTGACAACAGTGCCACCCCGACACCTTCACCAGACTCCTACCTTGCTATCTCAGCAGGGACAGATTTTGCATCCACAATTGCAAACCCTAAACCTTAAAGCCTGGCTTATACCTTGAATACCACACCAGCAACCCTCAGCAAACAGGTGCTGGATATCATTCTTGAAGCCAGAAGGCCTAGTACTAGGAAATTCTATGCTGAAAAGTGGAAAAGATATTGTTCTTGGAATCAGTCTCAAGGGAAGGACACAACAGTGCCCTCCTTACCTCTAATCCTAGATTACCTAGCAGAGCTACTCCACAGAGCCTAGCCTTCTCCTCCATTAATATTCATGCCTCTGCCATCTCAGCTCATTATAAAACTGAGCCACCTCTATTTTCTCACCCTCTCATCAAACAGTTCCTGAGAGGGGCTAACAACTTAAGGCCCCCCTAGGAGAGCACCACCCCTGCCTGGGACCTTAACTTTGTACTGTAAAAGCTCACGTTTCCTCCTTTTGAACCCGCTGCCTCAGCAGAGTTAAAACTACTCTCTTAGAAGACAGCCGTGATTTTAGCCATAACTTCAGTAAGAAGAGTGTCTGAGTTACAGGCACTAATGGCTGTGTAACCCTTCATTATTTTCCATGCTGTCAGGGTTTCCCTCAGGACTAACCCGTCCTTTATGCCTAAGGTGGTGTCCAGTGTGGCTTTAAACCAATCCATCCATTTGCCAACCTTCTTCCCTAACCCTCAGAATAAAGGGGACAAGATCCTGCACTCCTTGGACATGCACAGACAGCTCAGGTTCTACCTTGACAGGACTAAGCCTTTCAGAAGATCTGACCAGCTGCTAGTCAGCTTTGCTACAGGGGCAGAGGGTAAGGCCATTTAAACCAATCCATCCATTTGCCAACCTTCTTCCCTAACCCTCAGAATAAAGGGGACAAGATCCTGCACTCCTTGGACATGCACAGACAGCTCAGGTTCTACCTTGACAGGACTAAGCCTTTCAGAAGATCTGACCAGCTGCTAGTCAGCTTTGCTACAGGGGCAGAGGGTAAGGCCATTTCAAAACAAACAATTTCCAAATGGATAGCACACTGCATCCATTTCTGCTACAAGCACCATGGAAAACCTACCCCTCAGGGCATCAGATCACATTCCACTATGGCTACTTCCACCTCTACAGTATTTCTCAGGGGAGTCCATACCAGGGACATTCTGGAAAATGCAAACTGGAGTTCTGTACACACCTTCACCAAGCATTACCACCTGCCTACCTTTTCTAAATCCGGGGCTGGATTTGCTACAGCAGTCTTGTAAGGCCTACTAGCCAGCCCTAACCCTTCTTAACTGCCTCCGCCCTTCCTCAGCTTTGGGAATCAACCCAAGTGTGATGACTGCAACATTGAAACATGAAGAACATAGTACAGATGTTCATCGTGCATACAGCTGCAGTCATAACAGATGGGTTTTCCTGCCATCAGGCGGGTCCTCGGTCGGCCAAATTCCAAAGTCTAGGTCCGGCGTCGGTTGTCGTCACTTCTTCCCTGACGTCAGTGCGACAGGGGTATAAAAGAACCAGCCAACGCCATTTTCTTCTGTCTTTCTTGCCGCGTGGTGCCCGAAGCAGAAGCAGATGTCCTTCAAGGATGCATCTGCAGTCATCACATATGGGTTGTCCTGCCTCAGGCAGCCCTTTGGTCAGCCAGATTCCAAAGTCTGGGTCTGGCCTCGGCTGATGTCGCACTTTCCCCAACATCAGAGCGTCTGGGGTATAAAAGCATCAGCCGACACCATCTTCCTCAGTCTTTCTTGCCGCGTGGTGCCCGAAGCAGAAGCAGTTCGCAAGTGCCGGTCAGCCAGCTCCTGTGATTCAGCTACCGAAGACTTCGAAAAAGCTAAGTACCCCGTTGGGGACTCTTTCTTGCCTCAGCCGATGTCAGATAAAGTTAATAATTGTTTAACTTGTGGGAAACAAATACCTCATAAGGATTTCCACTCTTAATGCCTCCCCTACCTAGGCCCAGACCACGACGTCTCGGCCTGTTCAGCCTGTGCTTCCTTCAACCGACAAACTCTTAGACGTCGGTCGGAGTTTGCAGAGGAGTTTTTTGGGGCTAGTTTTGCTTATAAGATGCCGTCGGAGACTCCGACTTCGCATTTAGTTAAAAAACGGAAGGACAAGGACCGACACACGTGGACCGCGGTTTCGGCTGAAACCACTGTCAGGCCTACCGCGAGTGTCTCGGTCTCGGCTGAAACTGAGTCCTTGGTACTTCCTATTACCGAAACCACACAACCGACTACCTCGGCCCCAGAGGCCCCGGCCGAGTCGGTCTTTGAATTACCTACTGAAACCGGTGTCCAGGAACCTTCTGACACCATTCCTTTAGATAAGTCTACTCCTGCACGTGGTGCAGCCAGACCCCCTGCTTCCATGTCCATTAAGGCTTTCTCCAGGGCTAAAGCTGCTAAACTTTCTAAGGCTTTGCCTCCCAAGGTTTCCTCTCAGAGACCTTCTACTAGCTCTCAGATTCTTACCCTAGCAGAGGATCTGATCTCATTAATTAGAGGTTCCCAACCTCATCCGGACAGGGGCTCTCAACCACCTCCAGACAAAAGGCCCAGGGTGGAGCCCTCTGATCCCCAGTCCTCAGATGAGTCCACGGATGGCTCTGCTCTGTCAGACCACCAGGAGGAGGCTTATTCGGCCTACGAGGATTCTGATGCTGAAGAATCTATTCCCTCGGCCTCCCCTCCTGAAGAGTTTTCCTTTGGAGAGACATTACACTCTATGAGAGAACATTTTCAATGGCAGGGTCAGGAATTCTCTGATTCCAGAAAGAGATTAAGGACCTTTTCGCATTTACCTCAGCATAGGCCCTTAGCTATACCTCCTGTTTTGAATGTCATTGATGATGTGTACTCTGATGCTAGTACTGCCCCTGACTCTCTCCCTCCGGCTCCTGCCAAACCTGATAGGTACTACCGGGTCCCGGACTCACATCTACACCTGTACAAGGCCCACTCTGCTGATCCAGAAACTATTTCCCAGGGCCCTAAAGGGGTCGCAGCTGCCACTGCTAAAAATCCTCTACTCTCTGAAAGGGAGTCCAGAGCATTAGAGAGATGGGGTAAGAAAGTGTATACTTCTGCAACTCTTTCCATGAGGGCATTAAATTGTCATTTCATATGATACAGTACCAAGAGTATTTACTAGATGAATTGCATAAGAAACTGTCCTCTTCTGAACCCCTTGATCGCAAATCCCTTCAGGATCTGGTGCATAACTCCCAGCAGGTTAGTAACCATTTCCTGCAGTGTGGTTATGATGCATTGGAAGCTTTGTGTAGGTCAGTTATGACAGATGCAGTTATACGTAGGCATGCCTGGCTGAAGGAACAATCTCTGCCAGACCATGTTAAAGCTAAGCTTTTGGATGCTCCTATGGAAAAGCAAAAATTATTTGGTTCCATGGCTCAAGAGGTTTTAAAGAAATTTGAAGAAAAGGCAAAATCTGTGCAAACAGTCAAAGACTTTCTGCAAGTCCAACCACCGAGATTCAGCAGAAATTGGCCTACTAAGAATTGGTCCTTTCCGGACTCAGACAGATCTCAGAGAAGCAGGAATAGGCGTGCCAGAGGTAGAGGGCAAGCTAGAGGCTCCTACAGAGGCTGGCAGTGGCAGCCTCCCAACCAGAGAGGTAGTGCAGGAACTACAACTGCTACACCAGGACAGACTCAATGACTTTATTTTGACTCCGCCGACCAGGGCTCAGTTAGAAGCACCTTTGGGTGGAAAGCTTTCTTTATTCTCAAAAAATTGGCACAGCATTACAAGGGATGCATGGACACTGCAAATAATAGACAAAGGATACAGGTTCCATTTCCACTCATTGCCAAAAAGAAAAGGCATGCCAGACCTGCCACCAAATCAGAGGGCAGAGGCTTTGAAGCAAATTACCAACTTAATACAAATGAAGGCCATAGAAAAGGTACCTCTTTCAGAACAAGGCCAAGGATTTTACTCCAGATTATTCCTTGTTCCAAGAAAAGAAAATCAATGGAGGCCTATTCTCGACTTGTCCGCACTGAATACTTACCTCATTGTGCCAAAATTCAAAATGCTGACTCTACAGCAACTCCTTCCCATGCTGGGCAAGGGGTCTTGGCTGGTGACTCTAGACCTCAAGGAGGCATACCTGCATGTCCCTATTCGACAAAGCTGCAGAATACACCTCAGATTTCTTGCAGGGTCAGAGCATTATCAATTCTCAGCATTACCCTTTGGCTTATCTACTGCACCCAGAGTATTCACGAAATGCCTGGCATCAGTAATTGCACACTGCAGACTTCAGGGGATTCAAATCTACCCATATCTGGACGACTGCCTTATACAAGCGGACAGCAAGCAAACTTTATTAAAGGACTTGGACTATGCCATCCACCTGCTACAGGCCTTGGGATATACAGTCAACATCCACAAATCAAGACTGGTTCCATCCCAAAGAATAACTTTTCTGGGTGTGGATCTAGACACAACCACCCAAATGGCCTTTCTTACAGAAGAAAAACAAAAACAATTACCAGATTACTTCAAGAATCTGACAAGACAAACTCAGCTGACTGCAAGGAAAATCCTGCAGGCCCTGGGTTACATGGCATCTTGCATTCTTCTGATTCCGCAAGCAAGGATGCATATGAGGAAATTACAATGGTACCTAAGAAGTTTATGGACACAGCACAGTCACAGCTTAGAAACTCTGATCCCACTCATTCCTTGCCTTCAAAAGGAATTTCTGTGGTGGGCTCAAGCCTGCCAGTCAAACAGCGGGTTGCCCTTCAGCAAGCCAAGAGCCAGCCAAATCATCACCACGGACGCTTCAGACCAAGGTTGGGGAGCACACATGGAGGGCAGATGTATCCAAGGGCTATGGTCACAAAGAGAGCTGCGCATGCACATAAACCAAAAGGAAATGCTGGCAGTGATACATGCAATCGAGGCCTTCAAACCTTTCCTTCAACAAGGCCACCTGCTCATAAGGACAGACAACACCACAGTTATGTGGTACATAAACAAGCAAGGAGGCACCCATTCCTACCGTCTTTGCAAACTGACCATGAATCTATGGGAACTTGCTTTGAAACTCAACATACACCTACAGTCCCAGTTCGTGCCAGGGAAAGACAATACACTGACAGACAGCTTAAGCAGAACTACCATGGATGCACACGAATGGATGCTGCACCCAGACATCTTCTTACTCATCACACAATCATGGGGAAGGCCGGAAATAGATCTGTTCGCATCCCCCCTCAATCATCAACTGAAGAAATTCTGCTCAAGGACATACCACCCACAAGCATGGAAAGTGGACACTCTCTCTTTCAGTTGGAAAGCTCTAACAGTGTATGCTTTCCCACCTCTCCCATTAATGACCAAGGTACTGCTGAAGATCAGGACAGAACAGCCCAGAGTAATTCTGATAGCTCCAAACTGGCCAAGACAGCACTGGTACCCACTGTTAAAGAGCATGTCACAGACGACACCATGGCCTCTCCCCCTATGGCCACTCCTACTGACGCAGCACAATTTCAGGACTCTGCACTCCAACCTGAAAACCTTGCAGCTAACTGCCTGGAGAATACCATGACTCCTCCTCAAGATAACCTATCCCAGAGAGTGAAGGATATTATTATGGAAGCTCGACGGCCTTCCACAAGGAAAGCATATTCAGCAAAATGGAAAAGATTTCACACCTGGAACACAGCAAAGGGCCTAGATGTGACAGTGATGAACATGGCACATATACTGGAATATTTAGCAGAATTGTTCCACAATGGCCTGTCTTACTCTTCCATTAAGATACATGCCTCAGCAATCTCAGCAGAATACAATGTTAATCCACCTGTCTTCTCTCATCCTCTCCTAAGACAATTTCTAAGAGGGATCAAAAACATTAATCCTCCAAGGAAACCACCTCTACCTACTTGGGACCTGAATTTCGTGTTGGAAAAACTAACACTTCCTCCCTTTGAACCAGCAGCATCGGCAGATCTACAGTTTTTGTCTTGGAAAACTGCCTTCCTTCTGGCCATAACCTCAGCAAGAAGAGTATCTGAGCTACAAGCTTTAATGGCAGTGCAGCCATTCCTTATCTTTCATCAGGACAGAGTTTCTTTGAGGACCAATCCTACATTCATGCCAAAGGTGGTATCCAGGGTATCTTTGAACCAAGCTATTCACTTGCCTACATTCTTCCCACAACCACAAAATAAAGGGGAGAGACTTCTGCACACCCTGGACATACACAGACAACTGTGCTACTACTTGGACAGAACTAAAAGTTACAGAAAGACTGACCAGTTGTTTGTAGCATATGCTGCTGGCATAAGGAAAAGCAATTTCCAAACAGACAATTTCAAAATGGATAGGAAATTGCATTCGTTTCTGTTACTCCTTTCATGGAAAAACTGTGCCTGCTAACATTAGACCTCATTCCACGAGAGCCACAGCCACCACCACAGCCTTCCTAAGAGGGGTGGCTACCAAAGACATTTTAGAAGCTGCTACATGGAGCTCTGTGCATACATTTGCCAAGCATTACAATTTACCTTTATACTCCAGATCCAGAGCAGGTTTTGCTACGGCAGTCCTGCAGGGTATCTTAACTACACCATCCTTTACTTAGTACCTCCACCCCCAGATTGGCTATGGTATTCTACCCATATGTGATGACTGCAGATGCATCCTTGAAGGACATAGTACAGTTTTGTACCTACCATAAATGTAGATGTCCGATAGGTATGCATCTGCAGTCAGGTTTACCCTCCCTCCTTCCCCTCTGTGGTATTCCTAGGGTGCTTACCCCTCTATTAGCTAGCTGGGGGAATCTATTATGGTGTATTTGTTTGTATTTACATGTATATATATATATATATATATATATATATATATATTTGCAAATGTTTGGAATTTTATTGCATTTCTCCAAATTTAGCCTTCCTAGAGGGCACCTGGCATCTGGGGCAAGAAAAACTGAGGAAGATGGCGTCGGCTGATGCTTTTATACCCCAGACGCTCTGACGTCACAGAAAGTGCGACATCAGCCGAGGCCAGACCCAGACTTTGAACTGCAGATCAAGGGCTGCCTGAGGCAGGACAACCCATATGTGATGACTGCAGATGCATACCTATCGGACATCTACATTTATGGTAGGTACAAAACTGTACTTTCGCAAGTGCCGGTCGGCCAGCTCCTGAGATTACGAATATTTTGCAACCGAAGTCTTCTTGAAAGCTAAGTACCCCGTTGGGGAAACTTTTCTTGCCTCAGACCGATGTCAGACAAAGTTAATAATTGCATGTCATGTGGGTAGCAAATACCGCATAAGGATTTTCATTCCCTCTGCATTCCTTGCTTAGGCCCAGACCACGACGTCTCGGCCTGTCGTTTTTGTGCTACATTCAACAGACGCACCATTAAGCGCCGGGCGGAGTTCGCCCAACACTATTTTGGCAAAAAATTTAAATAGATTATGTCGTCGGATACTCCGACTCCAGTTTTGAGTAAAAGACGCAAAGATAAGGACCGACATACGAGGTCCGCGGCTTCTACCGACACCATGCCAAAGCTGACTACAGGTGGTCCGGTTCTCAGTGAGGCGCCTATGCAGCCCCTGACTACCGACGACACTTCATTGGCGGTGTCTACTGTACCCGAGGTCACAGGCTCTTCGGCCCACACCGCGACTACAGATACCGAAGCCACTCTTGGCGGTGAAACTCAGAGTTTAGACAGGTCTGCCACCTCTCAAGGTGTCTTCAGGCCTTCCTCTTCTTTTTCCATCAAGGCTTTCACTAAGTCTAAAGCAGCCATGCATACTAAAAGACAAGCTCCACTGGGCCCTTCTCAAGGCCCTATGCCTAAAAAGCAGATGCTCAAAATGGCTGAGGATTTGATTACTCTTATCAGGGGTTCTCAACCCCCCCCCCCGGACAAAAGGCCCAGAGTGGAGGAAGAATCCCCCTCCTCGGACCAGGCCTCCATTATTTCAGAACATTCTGATGACCAGGAACATTCATACTCCCCTTTTGAAGATTCTGATACAGAGTAGTCCATTCCCTCTGTCTCCCCCCCCCTGAGGATTACTCTTTTGGGGAAACCTTGCATACCTTGAGGGAACACTTCCACTGGGAAGGCCAAGAGTACTCAGACTCCAAGAAAAGGCTTAGGGATTTTCTCTTGCTCCCTCAGCACAGGCCTCTGGCTATACCTCCTGTCTTAGACATTCTAGATGATGTGTATTCGGAGGCCTGCCTTAACCCGGACTCTTTACCTCCAGCCCCAGTCAAGCCTGACAGGTATTACCGGGTTCCTGACTCACACCAATTCCTATACAAAAGCCATGCGGCTGACCCAGAAACTATCTCACAGGGCCCCAAGGGAATTAAGGCCTCCACTGCTAAAAATCCATTACTTTCAGAGAGAGATTCCAGAGCTTTAGAAAGGTGGGGGAAAAAGGTATACACCTCGCCACCTTAACCATGAGGGCATTAAACTGCCAGTTCCAGATGTTAAAGTACCAACAGTTTCTGTTATCACAGTTGAGAAGCAAAATGTCACAACCTGAACAACCAGACTTGAAGGAGTTGCAGGATTTGATGCATAGTGCAGAACAAGTGGGTAAACATACCTTGCAATGTGGTTTTGATGCTTTAGAGGCCTCATGTAGAGCTGCTGTTACAGGATCAATCATACGTAGACATGCCTGGCTCAAAGAGCAAACCTTACCAGATCATGTCAAAGCTAAATTACTAGATGCCCTCTGTAAAACATGTATTATTTGGTGTTAAAGCTGAGGAGGTATTAAAGAAAATGGAGGAAAAGGCTAAATCAATGCAAACAGTGAAAGATTTCCTACAGGTACAACCTCCACGTTTCAGTAGAAATTGGCCTTCCAAAAATTGGTCCTTTCCAGCCTCGGACAGACGCCAAAGAGGTAGATACAGGGGCAGAGGACAATCTCAAGGATCGTTTAGAGGCAGACAATGGCAAGCACCTACACAAAGAGGTGGTGAGGATAGTTCACAGCCATTCAGAAAGCAGATCCAATGACTTTCCCCTTTGCATGCCAAGCAAGGCTCAAATGGCAGCACCTTTAGGCGGAAAACTGGCATTATTTTCAAAAAAGTGGCATATTGTCACAAAAGACAAATGGATCCTGGACATTATAGACAGAGGCTACAGATTCCACCTTCACACCCTTCCAAAAATGAGAGGCATGCCAAACCTGCCACACAATCAAAGGGCAGAGGCACAAAAACAAATTTCAGATCTCATGGACATGAAAGCTATTCAAGAGGTACCTACACAAGAACAAGGTCAAGGTTTTTACTCCAGACTATTCCTGGTACCAAGGAAGGGAAAAGATTGGAGACCTATTTTGGACCTATCCATCCTAAACACATTTTTACTCGTGCCAAAATTCAAGATGCTCACATTACAGCAGCTTCTTCCCATGCTGGGCAAGGAGTCTTGGCTGGTAACATTGGACCTCAAGGAGGCATACCTGCATGTCCCAATCAGACAAGATTGCAGAAGATACCTCAGATTTCTTGCAGGTTCACCCCATTATCAATTCTCTGCATTGCCCTTTGGCTTATCTACTGTGCCCAGAGTATTCACGAAATGCCTGGCATCAGTAATTGCCTACTGCAGACTTCAAGGGATACAAATATACCCATATTTGGACGACTGCCTGATCCAAGTGGACAGCAAGCACATACTTCTGAAACATCTGGCTTTTGTAATAATGTTGTTGAATTCTGTGGGATACACAGTCAACAAAAATAAATCAAGGCTAATACCCTCTCAAACAATAATTTTCCTGGTGCCAACTTGGACACAAACACCCAGATGGCCTACCTCACGCCAGAGAAACAGGGGCAACTAACTCAATACTTCAGAAAACTAGCAAATTTCACCAGGCTGACTGCAAGGAAAATCCTGCAGGCTCTGGGATTCATGGCATCTTGCATCCTACTAATCCCATGTGCAAAGCTGCATATGAGGAAACTTCAATGGTACCTGAAAAACCTATGGTCTCAACACAGCCACAGTTTGGAAACAATAATACCACTGATTCCATGTCTTCAAAAGGAATTTTTGTGGTGGGCTCAAGCATGCCAAAGAAACACAGGTCTCCCATTCTGCAAGCCTCAAGCAAATCAAGTCATCACAACAGACGCCTCGGACTACGCCTGGGGTGCGCACATGACAGATCGGTGCATTCAGGGCAAATGGTCCCAAAAAGAAAAGCACCTACACATCAATCAAAAGGAAATGCTAGCAGTAATAAATGCTATTATAGCTTTCAAAAACCTTCTGCATCCAGGTCAGCTATTGATAAGAACAGACAACACCACAGTAATGTGGTACATAAACAAACAGGGAGGAACCCATTCATACCCCCTATGCAGGCTGGCCATGTCTTTTTGGAACATGGCTCTGGAATTACAAATCGAACTTCAAGCACAGTACTTGCCAGGCAAGGAAAACACGCTGGCAGACAACCTAAGCAGAAATATGACAGATCCACACGAATGGAAGTTGCATCCTCAAGTTTTTACAGAGATAATTCAAGCATGGGGAAGGCCAGACATAGATCTTTTTGCCTCCCACAAAAATCACCAATTGGCAAAATTTTGCTCAAGGACCTTTCATCCACAGGCCTGGAGAGTTGGACAACAATGACAGTTTATGCCTTTCCACCTCTTCCTCTGCTGCCCAAAGTTCTATTAAAAACCAGAGCAGACAGACCAAAGATGATTCTCATTGCTCCAGACTGGCCAAGACAACACTGGTACCCACTCCTGAGGAGCCTGACGCATTCCCCACCATGGATCCTACCTCTAATGCCTCTTCTTCTGACTCAGCACAACTTCAAAACTCTTCACAGTCAGCTGAAATCACTCAATCTGGCCGCTTGGAAGATTCCTTAACTTCACAACAGACCCTACTCTCCAAGGAGGTGCAGGATGTCATTTTGGAGGCCAGAAGGCCTTCTAGTAGAAAAGCTTACTCCGCAAAATGGAAACGGTTTTGTGCCTGGAATGAGAAAAAGGGTCAGAATCCTGGAATACTGAACTTACCTCAAATATTACAGTATCTAGCTGAGATGCTAAGCAGTGGACTTTCATTCTCCTCCATCAAAATCCATGCCTCAGCCATTTCTGCAGAATACAACACTGATCCTCCTTTATTCTCTCACCCCCTCTCAAGACAGTTCCTCAGAGGGGCTAAGAATATAAAACCCCCAAGGAAACAACCAGTACCTGCTTGGGACCTCAATTTCATTCTAGAAAATCTGACCTTGCCTCCTTTTGAGCCAGCTGCCTCAACAGAACTGCAATATTTTTCCTGGAAAACAGCCTTCCTTCTGGCTATCACCTCAGCTCGCAGGGTATCGGAACTACAAGCCCTCATGGCTGTGCAGCCTTTCATCATTTTCCATCAGGACAGAGTTTCCTTATGAACCAATCCGTCCTTTATGCCAAAGGTGGTATCCAGGGTAGCTTTGAATCAGGCTATCCACTTACCTACCTTTTACCCTAATCCTCAAAACAAAGGGGAGAGACTACTACATTCATTGGACATCCACAGACAGCTGCATTATTATTTGGACAGAACAAAGCCTTTCAGAAAATCAGAGCAACTCTTTGTGTCCTATGCTACAGGAGCTCAAGGGAAGCCAATTTCCAAACAGACAATCTCAAAATGGATAGCCCACTGCATACGCTTTTGTTACTCTTTTCATGGTAAAACTGTACCTGCAGGCATCAGATCTCACTCCACAAGGGCCACAGCTACCTCTGCAGCTTTCCTCAGGGGGGTTCCTACCAAAGGTATTTTGGAAGCAGCCACTTGGAGTTCTGTGCATACCTTCTCCAAGCACTATCACCTACCATTATACTCCAAATCTAGAGCAGGCTTTGCCACTGCAGTCTTGCAGGGCATCCTGGCTCCTCCTAGTTCCACCTAGTGCCTACCACCCCTTTTTTAGCTTTAGGATTCTACCCATCTGTTATGACTGCAGCTGTACGCACGATGAACATAGTACAGTTTTGTACCTACCATAAATGTAGATGTTCGAGTGCTAATACAGCTGCAGTCCAGGTTTCCCTCCCTCCTTCCCCTCTTGGGACAGACCTAATGGCTAACACCTCCTCATACAACCTGATTGGGGTATTCATTTATGGTGTATTTGCTTGCAACTACTGTTTTTTGATTATATTGCATTGCATTATTACATAAATTTATGTATTGCCTTCCTTCTGGGGGCACCTGACATCTGGGGCAAGAAAAACTGAAGAAAATGGTGTTGGCTGGTTCTTTTTTACCCCTGTCGCACTGACGTCAGGGAAGAAGCGACGACAACCGATGCCGGACCTAGACTTTGGAATTCGGCTGACCGAGGACCCGCCTGATGGCAGGAAAACCCATCTGTTATGACTGCAGCTGTATTAGCACTCGAACATCTACGTTTATGGTAGGTACAAAACTGTACTTTGTGTACACTTACCATAAATGTAAATGTTCAAGTGTATTCACTGTTGCAGTCCTGGTTTTCCTCCCTCCAGCCCCCTGGTTTTCTTTTCCTTTCTACCTCTCCTCTCTATGGCCATTCCTAATGGCATTGATATTTACTTTTTACTGGTGGTGTTCCCCACCATATACTAGCTCCCTATTTGGGGGCTCCTGACATTTGAGGCAAGAAAAACTGATGTAATGGCATTGGCTGCCTGTTTTATACCCCTGATGACCTGACATCATGAAAGAAGTGACAGCATCCGACGCAGAAATACTAAGCCTCTGGTATTTGGGCCGACTGAGGGCTACCTGCAGGCAGATAACCCAAGTGTGATGACTGCAACAGTGAATACACTCAAATGTCTACATTTATGGTAAGTGTACACAACTGTACTTTGCTTCACTGCCTCAGGATACCCATGTTGACCATGCTGGCTGGAGAAACTGTGAGAAATAGTCTGTCCATGGTGTTAGGTAAATGTATATGGCCAGTAAAAGAGGTCGCACATAGGAATGGCTAGTGGGTGAGAGGTTGTGTTGATATCTCTGAGGCTAGGCTTAGTGTTCCTTCTGACAGTCGAGCAGGGCTTCGAAAAAACTCTGGAGGACCACAAGCAAAGTGCTAAGGGAAAATTTAACAAGCAAAATGTTTGCATCTATAACCACCAACGGTAACCACTGCTATGTGGCAGTGCATATGGTGTGCTACATGCAAACAAGCGCAAACACATGGCTTAAAATAAAGCAAGAAATAACCATTTTAACTCAAACTAGCCATTAAGGGTGCTGTCTGTGAGCTCTAGTCCAATCAAAAAAGTAAAAAGACCAGCATATAATGGCACCAAAAAATACTTTAATAAGTATTCTTAAAAAACAAACCGGTTTCGGCTGTATGGATACAAAGCCTTCATCAGTGTGAAAGTCCAATCAACCTCGAATAAATGGGACCCAGACAGCACTGTCTTCCCACTAGGGCCTTCACCAACAAAGATGGCTTGAATTCAATGCTCAGAAGTTACAAAACAGACTCAGAAACAGCAAAACCTGAAACTGGGCTATGTTACAGCTGAACTGGTGCATTATACAGTAAGATGTGGCTAAAAATAGTTGAAACAATTCAAGCAGACTGTAAAACGTAAATACAAATTAAAAGTGGAATACAAGAGCAAAAACACCCAAGCAAAGGATGCCTCAGATCTTTCAGTAACTCATAGAAGAGCTGGTTTTAGTGCTCAGGTGATACCAAACAGTCTAGATTCAGCAAGTCTGAATTTAGCCTATGCTATAAAATGCTGAAGTACTAGAAATTCAAAGTGCATAAAATCAGTTACAACAGCAAAAAAAAAAAAAAGTTTAAATAAATCAGCAATTTACCAATTCCCAGCTTAGAGGGGTGTAGGCCACACTCTCCCAGCACAAGAGTCTAAACCACAAACCATAATGTAAAACAACTGTTTTAGAGCCCAAGTGCATAAGCCAGAGCCAAGACACTTCAGAAAACATACACTATAGGCCTTCAACCAGTAATTTTCAGCTTAGAGAGGTATAGACTAAAAACTTCCTTTTTCTCACTGAAAATTGTGTTTTTTCCTCACAAAAGCTATTTTAATAGCTAATTGCTCTTGTTGTTTAGCGTGTGTTGTGGTGTGAGTGATTTGTTTTGTGGTATGCCTCTGTTCCTACGGGCTAGGCCCGTTTAAATTAGAGGACCTAGTCCTCCCTCCGTTGTATAGTTTGTCTAATTTCCTGTGTAAAAAAGCGTTTTTTTCCTCATTTCTGTGTGTGCGTTAGTCGTGTCAAGAATCGTTTAAATTAGAGATTCTTGTCAGCAGTTGTTAGCAGTAGTTTCCCACCTTAACTGTTGTTGGACTAGGGTTCTGTTGCTTGTTGTTTTGTGTGTAGTGGTCATTGATATGTCAAAGGATCAAAAGGAACATAAACCCTCTGGGTTTAAGAAGTGTTCTAAATGCAGCTACAAGATGTCCATAACAGATGGACATTCCATTTGTGTATACTGCCTGGGAGCTATACATCTAAAAGAGTCCTGTAGCTTTTGTCACGCATTCAGCCCAAGGGTGCTACAGGAAAGAAAAAATAAACTTATACTGAAGGGTCTTCTAAAGCCTTCCTTTGAAGAGTCCGTGGACTCTTCCTCTGGTTCACAAACTAAAAGCCAAGACTTCTAAGGCTAAGAAGAGATCTCTGGCTCCATCTGTTTCATCAGAGCCACCGGAGAAGACTACCAAATTGGATTCTACCTCTTCGGCTCCCTTGTCCTCGGGTCCGCAGGAGGTAGCTGTGGTTCTTGAATCAGCCTCGGCTCCAATCCTGTTAGAGCCCATTCTGAGCCGGTCTCCTAGTGTCAGACAAGGATCTCCAGATAGGAGATCACAGTCACCTTCTCTCTCTTCCAAATCCTCCAGACTCTCTGATTTGGATGTGGATAGGGTGGTCCAGTGGCTCCTGCACTCGCCTGTGTTGGCAAAATTATTTTCGGCTCCGACCCAGTCGGCTCCGGAGCCAGTCCCGATGAGTGCACCAATGTTTCCTCCTCCGAGCACCTCCTTGTCTTCGGAGCCAGAGTGTTCTGCTCTGGGTGATGTTCTGCCAGCTCCAATACCTCTTAAGGCTTTATCGGTGCCGACGTCGGCTCCAACCATGTCGGCTCCGTCCTCCAGTTTCAGAACTCGGGTTTCCTCTTTCGGGCCCGAGGGGGATCCTTCGGGACTTTTGTCAGTTCCGAGCCTCCCTCTCGGCGCTTCGACTCGGGGAACTTCGACTCCGGTCATGGCCTCGGAGGTCGGTCGGTCCTCGGATTCGGGGGGACCCGCCTTCATAGCCATGAGGAGCGCACTGGCCAGATCTTCAGTGACATCACCCGGATCGGTCATTCCATCCCCTTTCACACCAGCGAGAGCTTCTGATGTCCCCCTATCAGTTGACGGCAGAGCCCCAAGATCTGGGAATACCCCCATGAACGGTCCCCAGCTTTCTGAGGGCCCCTCAGAGTCTGTGCCTGAGGAGCCCCCAAGAAAGAAGTTGTGCAAGAGGAAGCACATAGACTCCCAGGACGAGTCCTTCTGATACTGACCTCGAAGAGTCAGAGGGGTCCCCCAAGTCGTCCTCCGATGACGTCTCTTTCTCTGACATCCTGGAGATTTTGAGGCAGAGAGGCGGCTGGTTGTCCAAAACCCCCTCTGAGGAGGAGTCGGTATTCCTCAAGGCCTTTAGGGCTCAACCCTCCACCTCCTGGGTGTCTCCACCCTTCGATGAGCTCCTAGATTTGATCTGTCGAAGGGCGTGGGAGACTCCTGACTCGGTGGAACCTGTACCCAGATGCCCTAATAAATTTCTTTCAGCTCCCCCTGGGAAAGAGTTCCTGTCCAAAGGGGGTTTCTGTGGATGCCATGGTGGTGGCGGCGGCCACTCAGCAGGAAATAGCCAAGTCTTCTTCCTCCGTCCATCCTCCTAACAAGGAGTCCAGGAGTATGGATCGGTACAGGAAGCGTACCCTCTCTTCAGCGACCTTCACTCTTCGGTCTCTGAATTATCTTTGTCATTTTACTCGGCTCCAAAGAGATCTCCTTAAAGAGTTAGGAGATACTCTAATGGGTAACGTACCTGAGGCATTAACACAGACGGTTAACGCCCAGTTGTCTACTCTTGGCTCGATTGTCAACTCGTCCATGAGGCTCATATCTTATGCAGGGCAGCTAGCTCAGGTGTAGCCCTCAGGAGGCAAGCCTGGATGCGCCTGTGACATTTCTCGAAGGCCTTCAAGTCTTCCTTCACTGACGCCCCCTTTGATGGGTCCTCATTCTTTGCGACCAAAGTGAAAGACACTCTCACCAGATGCGAGCAAGAGGGAAAGACCCTGTCTGCCGTAGGGGTCCGTTTTTCCCTTCCATCTGGGCCTTACCCCAAGGCTCAGAGGGGAGGAAAAATGTGGTTCAAAAAGTCACAGAAGTCTTTCCCTGACGCTCAAGGTGAGTTCCCCTCCAGAGGCAGAGGAGGGGGTGGCTATTCTGGGAGATGCCGCCCTAGGGGCAGAGGAGGCCCTCGCAATTTGGGAGACCGTGATTCCTTTCGCAGGCCTTCCTATCATCGTCCCTGATGTATTGCCCGACTGTGCTATTCCGGAGCCAGTCGGGGGGCCGCATTTCGTTGTACCCGGAAGCCTGGGCAAGTATCACTCTGGATCGATGGGTGCTTCGTATAGTTACCGGAGGTTATTCCATCCCCTTGTTAACAGACCCCCCCCCCCTCCAGCCAAGGGAATCCCAGACGTTCCACCCTGTCAAAGGGATCACGCAACACTAGAAATTTCAAAGTTGTTGGAAAAAGGAGTCATCCAACCTGTCCCCTCAGACCAGATCAGATTAGGGACTTACTCAAGACTCTTTTTGATGCCAAAAAAAACAGGGGATCTGAGACCCATCTTGGATGTCAGCCGACTGAATCGCTATGTTCTAAAGTCAAAGTTCCAAATGATCACCCTTCAGTCTATTTTTCCGTTACTGGAAAAGAAGTATGGATGTGCTACATCAACCTCAAGGATGCTTACTACCATATCAAAATGGACAGGGCATCCAGGAGTCACTTACGCTTCTGGCTCGGAGCCAGTCATTTCCAGTTTCGTGCCCTGCCCTTTGGTCTCACCACAGTCCCCAGGGTGTTCACCAAGTGTTTGGCAGTGGTGACAGCTCACCTGAGACGTCAAGGATTCCAAGTGTTTCCATACCTGGACGACTGGCTCCTCACCACCCCCACCAGGCATTTTCTCATTCAGGCCAGGGAAAAGACCATTGCCCTTTGTCATCAACTAGGAATTACCTTGAACTGGGGAAAGTCTGCCTTGCTGCCCTCACAGCATGTCATATTTATAGGCGCAGAGCTAGACACCGTTCATATGCGGACGTTCCTGCCCCAAGAAAGGATAGAGGTGTTGCAGGGTCAGGTTCGCGCGTTGTTACCCCTCAAGAAGGTTCAGGCCAGATGGGTTCTACAGCTCCTGGGATCCGTGGCAGCCACCATTATGTTAGTGCCTCTAGCCAGATTACACATGAGGCTTCTGCAGTGGCTCCTCTCTGCCCAATGGTCCTTTCAGAAACTTCCCCTGTCCCATTTGATCCTACTCACCGATCGGTGCAAACAGCACCTCTGTTGGTGGCTACACTCCGCCAACTTGAACAAAGGGAATCTGTTTATTCCTATGCCACCAGTTGCCACGGTGACCACAGACACCTCCCAAATGGGGTGGGGGGGGCATTATCGTGGCAGGACGGTCCAAGGCACCTGGCAAGATCACGAGGTACATCTGCACATCAATGTTCTAGAGATGAGAGTGGTGTTACTGGCGTTGCAAGCACTGCAGAGTTCTCTCCCCCTAGGAACAATTGCGATTCACTCGGACAACATGTCCGTGGTGTGGTACCTGAACACGCAAGGGGGAACCAGATCTTAGCCCCTATGCAGAGAGGCCATGCGAGTGTGGCAGTGGGCATTGTCTTCCCGACAGTTCCTAGTGGCAATGCACATTCTGGGGAAGGCCAATGTGATAGCAGACAGGCTAAGCAGATCTATTCTGATGCCTTACGAGTAGTCCCTGAACCGCCGAGTTGCGGAACAGATTTTCAACAGGTGGGGTCAGCCTTGCTGCGACCTTTTTGCCAATCCCCACAATGCCAAGTGCAGCAACTACTTCACTCTGATCCCCCCACAGAGGGAGTCACCCAGGGATGCTCTAGTCCACGATTGGCCTCCCGGTCTACTCTATGCTTTCCCTCCGTTTCCTCTGCTACCAAGAGTGATTCAGAAAGCCATTTCCTCGGGAAGCAAGATGATTCTAATTGCCCCACACTGTCCTCGCCAAGTCTGGTTCTCCTTTCTTCATCAGTATGCAGTGGACAGTCCTTGGACTCTGGACCCAGCACCAGACCTACTGACACACATGTCAGGACAGTCCCATCCCTCCCTGTAGACCCTCAGGTTGACCGCCTGGCTACTCCACTTCCATCTTTAGTCAGACTTCATCGTTTTTCAACTGGGGTAGTACACATTTTATCTTCTTCTCATAAATCTTCTACCAGGAATGTTTACTCCAGCAAGTGGAAAAGATTTTCAATTTGGGCTCAGGCCCAGGGACTGGATCCTTTTACAGCCCCCATCCCTGCTGTCTTAGATTTTTTATACACACTTTTTCAGCAGGGTTCTGCTCCTGTGACCATTAAGGTCCAGCTGGCCGCTATTTCTAATTTTCATACCTCTTACGAACCTTCTCTCATGGCTCATAAACTATGTAAGGCCTTTTTGAGGGGCACCTTGTTGCTACGGCCTCCTGTGTTAGAACCCATCATGCCATGGGATTTAAATGTTGTTTTACAGGCCCTGACTTCATCACCTTTCGAACCAGCTGCCACCTGTGAATTAAAATTTCTATCTTGGAAGACTGCATTCTTAATAGCTATCACATCAGCCAGACGGGTGTCGGAGATTCAAGCGTTGTCCATCAAATCCCCGTATTTAATCTTTCATAAGGACAGGGTTTCCTTGAGACCTAATCCGTCCTTTCTTCTGAAAGTAACGTCTGCCGTTAATCTCAATCAGTCTCTTGAGCTGCCAGGTTTCTTCCCTCAATTTTCCAACAAGGCAGAGTTTAAGTTTCATCAGTTAGGCATACACAGGCAGCTTCGATTTTACTTACACAGGACAAAACAACTTCGTAAGTCTGACCGACTGTTTGTGTCCTTTTCAGAAAATAGAACAGGTTCTCCTATTTCTAAGATTACAATTTCCAGATGGATTTCTGATTGCATGTCCTATGTCTATTCGTCAGCAGGCAGAAAGTTACCATTCCCCGTCAAGGCTCACTTCACCAGGGCTGTTTCCGCTTCAGTAGCTTATCATTCCAGGCTATCTTCGGATGAAATTTGTGCTGCGGATACGTGGGCTTCTCCCCACACCTTCATTACTCATTACAAATTAGACGTGGCTTCTAGGGGCCGGGCTTCCTTTGGTTCCACTGTTCTCAGGAGCATCTGCCATTGAGCCTCCCAGGATAGAGGTGCTGGGGACGCTGACCCATGAGTAAGAATGTAGGCGTGATTGGACCACATAACATCTAGAAGTTATGTACTCACCATAACGTTCGATGTATGTGGTCCATCTCGCCTCACATTCTTATGTTCCCTCCCACCTGTCCCCCCTCCTGGATGATTTGGAGGCGACATTGGTCTTCAGTACCCTTCGGTATTGGTTGTTTTTTCTTTGCTACCCTGGATAGTGTTCTACCTTACTGAACTGTGGTTGTGCATGAGGTGTGACTATGGATGGCTGCAAACTAGATCTGGGGTTATGGAGCAGTGCAACATGGGATACCAGGTTAGCCCAGCCAATTAGAGACTTCGTGCTAGAAAAATAAGTTGGCCGAGTTGGAGCCGATGTTCGGCTCTGAACCCGTGAGTAAGAATGTGAGGCGAGATGGACCACATACATCGAACATTATGGTGAGTACATAACTTCTAGATTGACAACTTTGTGTGTTGAGTAGCATACAGCAGCTGGTTTGCTTGTTGAGGAGCACAGACCCTTGAATTTAGTGTTATATAGCCTAGTGTAGTCTCTAGCCCAAAAGCGCCCTCAGTCAGCCCATTATTTACCCTCGTGCACTGCACTCTTGTAGCTCACCCAGTAAAGGACCTGACATTATGGATATGCACTTTTCCAATTTTCCACAGCTAGTTTGGTGGATATAGGTATATTAAGACAGTGTAACAATTGATGTCCTTCAAGGATGCATCTGCAGTCATCACATATGGGTTGTCCTGCCTCAGGCAGCCCTTCGGTCGGCCGGATTCCAAAGTCTGGGTCTGGCCTCGGCTGATGTCGCACTTTCCCCGACATCAGAGCATCTGGGGTATAAAAGCATCAGCCGACGCCATCTTCCTCAGTCTTTCTTGCCATGTGGTGCCCAAAGCAGAAGCAGTTCGCAAGTGCCGGTCGGCCAGCTCCTGTGATTCAGCTACCGAAGACTTCGAAAAAGCTAAGTACCCCGTTGGGGCCTCTTTCTTGCCTCAGCCGATGTCAGATAAAGTTAATAATTGTTTAACTTGTGGGAAACAAATACCTCATAAGGATTTCCACTCTTACTGCCTCCCCTGCCTAGGCCCAGACCACGACGTCTCGGCCTGTTCGGCCTGTGCTTCCTTCAACCGACGAACTCTTAGACGTCGGTCGGAGTTTGCAGAGGAGTTTTTTGGGGCTAGTTTTGCTTATAAGATGCCGTCAGAGACTCCAACTTCGCATTTAGTTAAAAAACGGAAGGACAAGGACCGACACACGCGGACCGCGGTTTCGGCTGAAACCACGGTCAGGCCTACCACGAGTGTCTTGATCTCGGCTGAAACCGAGTCCTTGGTACTTCCTATTACCGAAACCACACAACCGACTACCTCGGCCCCGGAGGCCCCGACCGAGTCTGTCATTGAATTACCTACTGAAACCGGTGTCCAGGAACCTTCCGACACCATTCCTTTAGATAAGTCTACTCCTGCACGTGGTGCAGCCAGACCCCCTGCTTCCATGTCCATTAAGGCTTTCTCCAGGGCTAAAGCTGCTAAACTTTCTAAGGCTTTGCCTCCCAAGGTTTCCTGTCAGAGACCTTCTACTAGCTCTCAGATTCTTACCCTAGCAGAGGATCTGATCTCATTAATTAGAGGTTCCCAACCTCATCCGGACAGGGGCTCTCAACCACCTCCAGACAAAGGCCCAGGGTTGAGCCCTCTGATCCCCAGTCCTCAGATGAGTCCACGGATGGCTCTGCTCTGTCAGACCACCAGGAGGAGGCTTATTCGGCCTACGAGGATTCTGATGCTGAAGAATCTATTCCCTCGGCCTCCCCTCCTGAAGAGTTTTCCTTTGGAGAGACATTACACTCTATGAGAGAACATTTTCAATGGCAGGGTCAGGAATTCTCTGACTCCAGAAAGAGATTAAGGACCTTTTTGCATTTACCTCAGCATAGGCCCTTAGCTATACCTCCTGTTTTGAATGTCATTGATGATGTGTACTCTGATGCTAGTACTGCCCCTGACTCTCTCCCTCCGGCTCCTGCCAAACCTGATAGGTACTACAGGGTCCCGGACTCACATCTACACCTGTACAAAGCCCACTCTGCTGATCCAGAAACTATTTCCCAGGGCGCTAAAGGGGTTGCAGCTGTCACTGCTAAAAATCCTCTACCCTCTGAAAGGGAGTCCAGAGCATTAGAGAGATGGGGTAAGAAAGTGTATACTTCTGCAACTCTTTCCATGAGGGCGTTAAATTGTCAATTTCATATGATACAGTACCAAGAGTATTTACTAGATGAATTGCATAAGAAACTGTCCTCTTCTGAACCCCTTGATCGCAAATCCCTTCAGGATCTGGTGCATAACTCCCAGCAGGTTAGTAACCATTTCTTGCAGTGTGGTTATGATGCATTGGAAGCTTCATGTAGGTCAGCTATGACAGGTGCAGTTATACATAGGCATGCCTGGCTGAAGGAACAATCTCTGCCAGACCATGTTAAAGCTAAGCTTTTGGATGCTCCTATGGAAAAGCAAAAATTATTTGGTTCCACGGCTCAAGAGGTTTTAAAGAAATTTGAAGAAAAGGCAAAATCTGTGCAAACAGTCAAAGACTTTCTGCAAGTCCAACCACCGAGATTCAGCAGAAATTGGCCTACTAAGAATTGGTCCTTTCCGGACTCAGACAGATCTCAGAGAGGCAGGAATAGGCATGCCAGAGGTAGAGGGCAAGCTAGAGGCTCCTACAGAGGCCGTCAGTGGCAGCCTCCCAACCAGAGAGGTAGTGCAGGAACTACAACTGCTACACCAGGACAGACTCAATGACTTTATTTTGACTCTGCCGACCAGGGCTCAGTTAGAAGCACCTTTGGGCGGAAAGCTTTCTTTATTCTCAAAAAATTGGCACAGCATTACAAGGGACACATGGGCACTGCAAATAATAGACAAAGGATACAGGTTCCATTTCCACTCATTGCCAAAAAGAAAAGGCATGCCAGACCTGCCACCAAATCAGAGAGCAGAGGCTTTGAAGCAAATTACCAACTTAATGCAAATGAAAGCCATAGAAAAGGTACCTCTTTCAGAACAAGGCCAAGGATTTTACTCCAGATTATTCCTTGTTCCAAGAAAAGAAAATCAATGGAGGCCTATTCTTGACTTGTCCGCACTGAATACTTACCTCATTGTGCCAAAATTCAAAATGCTGACTCTACAGCAACTCCTTCCCATGCTGGGCAAGGGGTCTTGGCTGGTGACTCTAGACCTCAAGAAGGCATACCTGCATGTCCCTATTCGACAAAGCTGCAGAAGACACCTCAGATTTCTTGCAGGGTCAGAGCATTATCAATTCTCAGCATTACCCTTTGGCTTATCTACTGCGCCCAGAGTATTCACGAAATGCCTGGCATCAGTAATTGCACACTGCAGACTTCAGGGGATTCAAATCTACCCATATCTGGACGACTGCCTTATACAAGCGGACAGCAAGCAAACTTTGTTGAAGGACTTGGACTATGCCATCCACCTGCTACAGGCCTTGGGATATACAGTCAACATCCACAAATCAAGACTGGTTCCATCCCAAAGAATAACTTTTCTGGGTGCAGATCTAGACACAATCACCCAAATGGCCTTTCTTACAGAAGAAAAACAAAAACAACTACCAGATTACTTCTAGAATCTGACAAGACAAACTCAGCTGACTGCAAGGAAAATCCTGCAGGCCCTGGGTTACATGGCATCTTGCATTCTTCTGATTCCACAAGCAAGACTGCATATGAGGAAATTACAATGGTACCTAAGAAGTTTATGGACACAGCACAGTCACAGCTTAGAAACTCTGATCCCACTCATTCCTTGCCTTCAAAAGGAATTTCTGTGGTGGGCTCAAGCCTGCCAGTCAAACAGCGGGTTGCCCTTCAGCAAGCCAAGAGCCAGCCAAACCATCACCACGGATGCTTCAGACCAAGGTTGGGGAGCACACATGGAGGGCAGATGTATCCAAGGGCTATGGTCACAAAGAGAGCTGCGCATGCACATAAACCAAAAGGAAATGCTGGCAGTGATACACGCAATCGAGGCCTTCAAACCTTTCCTTCAACAGGGCCACCTGCTCATAAGGACAGACAACACCACAGTTATGTGGTACATAAACAAGCAAGGAGGCACCCATTCCTACCCTCTTTGCAGACTGACCATGAATCTATGGGAACTTGCTTTGAAACTCAACATACAGCTACAGTCCCAGTTCGTGCCAGGGAAAGACAATACACTGGCAGACAGCTTAAACAGAACTACCATGGATGCACACGAATGGATGCTGCACCCAGACATCTTCTTACTCATCACACAATCATGGGGAAGGCCGGAAATATATCTGTTCACATCCCCCCTCAATCATCAATTGAAGAAATTCTGCTCAAGGACATACCACCCACAAGCATGGAAAGTGGACGCTCTCTCTTTCAGCTGGAAAGCTCTAACAGTGTATGCTTTCCCACCTCTCCCATTAATGACCAAGGTACTGCTGAAGATCAGGACAGAACAGCCCAGAGTAATTCTGATAGCTCCAAACTGGCCAAGACAGCACTGGTACCCACTGTTAAAGAGCATGTCACAGACGAAACCATGGCCTCTCCCCCTATGGCCACTCCTACTGACGCAGCACAATTTCAGGACTCTGCACTCCAACCTGAAAACCTTGCAGCTAACTGCCTGGAGAATACCATGACTCCTCCTCAAGATAACCTATCCCAGAGAGTGAAGGATATTATTATGGAAGCTCGACGGCCTTCCACAAGGAAGGCATATTCAGCAAAATGGAAAAGATTTCACACCTGGAACACAGCAAAGGGCCTAGATGTGACAGTGATGAACATGGCACATATACTGGAATATTTGGCAGAATTATTCCACAATGGCCTGTCTTACTCTTCCATTAAGATACATGCCTCAGCAATCTCAGCAGAATACAATGTTAATCCACCTGTTTTCTCTCATCCTCTCCTAAGACAATTTCTAAGAGGAATCAAAAACATTAATCCTCCAAGGAAACCACCTCTACCTACTTGGGACCTGAATTTCGTGTTGGAAAAACTAACACTTCCTCCCTTTAAACCAGCAGCATCGGCAGATCTACAGTTTTTGTCCCAGAAAACTGCCTTCCTTCTGGCCATAACCTCAGCAAGAAGAGTATCTGAGCTACAAGCTTTAATGGCAGTGCAGCCATTCCTTATCTTTCATCAGGACAGAGTTTCTTTGAGGACCAATCCTACTTTCATGCCAAAGGTGGTATCCAGGGTATCTTTGAACCAAGCTATTCACTTGCCTACATTCTTCCCACAACCACAAAATAAAGGGGAGAGACTTCTGCACACCCTGGACATACACAGACAACTGTGCTACTACTTGGACAGAACTAAAAGTTACAGAAAGACTGACCAGTTGTTTGTAGCATATGCTGCTGGCGTACAAGGAAAAGCAATTTCCAAACAGACAATTTCAAAATGGATAGGAAATTGCATTCGTTTCTGTTACTCCTTTCATGGAAAAACTGTGCCTGCTAACATTAAACCTCATTCCCCGAGAGCCACAGCCACCACCACAGCCTTCCTAAGAGGGGTGGCTACCAAAGACATTTTAGAAGCTGCTACATGGAGCTCCGTGCATACATTTGCCAAGCATTACAATTTACCTTTATACTCCAGATCCAGAGCAGGTTTTGCTACGGCAGTCCTGCAGGGTATCTTAGCTACACCATCCTTTACTTAGTACCTCCACCCCCAGATGGGCTATGGTATTCTACCCATATGTGATGACTGCAGATGCATCCTTGAAGGACATAGTACAGTTTTGTACCTATCATAAATGTAGATGTCCGATAGGTATGCATCTGCAGTCAGGTTTACCCTCCCTCCTTCCCCTCTGTGGTATTCCTAGGGTGCTTACCCCTCTATTAGCTAGCTGGGGGAATCTATTATGGTGTATTTGTTTGTATATACATGTATATATATATATTTTTGCAAATGTTTGGAAATGTATTGCATTTCTCCAAATTTAGCCTTCCTAGAGGGCACCTGGCATCTGGGGCAAGAAAAACTGAGGAAGATGGGGTCGGCTGATGCTTTTATACCCCAGACGCTCTGACATCGGGGAAAGTGCGACATCAGCCGAGGCCAGACCCAGACTTTGGAATCCGGCCGACCGAAGGGCTGCCTGAGGCAGGACAACCCATATGTGATGACTGCAGATGCATACCTATCGCACATCTACATTTATGGTAGGTACAAAACTGTACTTTTGATGCTCACTGACAGCCATTTAATCCTCAAAGAAACAAGGACAGTATGCGAGAGATGTATATACTCAGTGTCTCTGGAGGCAAAACTCTGAGTACAAACACTCACAATCTAGTTCTCACAAAAATACACTGCAGACTCACCACACATAGTATACACCCCACAAATAGACCTACTTATGCTGAGGCACTTAAATGGAATCTTCCCAAATCTCAAAGACCTCTCAGACATTCCACCTGCAAAAATATTCTCAACAAATCCAAAAGTACTCAACAGAAACAATGCCTAACACTGGACATACAGTCACACCCACTGGAGCCTCATCTACCAAGCCTACAAGACAAGCCGGCACACTACCCCAGGACGCTGGTCATAGGGGACTTCATTGTTTGATATACTGATGCCCCATTCACCAGGCTGAACAAGGAGAAAATAATCAACTGCCTGTCAGGGGCTAGGATCTGCCAAGCTACACGTGCACTCAAGTCACTGAACCACAGGTACCACTATGATTCAGTCATAGTCCATGTAGGTGTAAGTGACCTGAGGCTTACCTCCCTTAGACTATATGAAGAAAGACATTATGTAGCTCATGGACTATGTCACAGACTGGTATGTGCCTAGCACTGATCAGCATTCTACCTTTACAAGGATGAGCCACAACATGAACAAAAGTTGACAGACAAAAATTGGCTTTGTTTTTGGTGTCATTCTAGGGGAGCACAATATTTGTCAGCATAGAAAGACATCATTAAAGCACATTGCTTTGCCAGTTTGTCTGCACCTTTCCTTTCTATGCTTAAAACATTCTCCTCCCCCTTTTTTAGGCAATGCAAAATTACCAAACCTTCCAACATAGCAAAATCTACACAAAGAAATCTAAAGGTGTTACTGCTCAATGCCAGGAATCTAAACAAGAAGCTCCACTCCCTCTTGAAGAATACGGGCATCTCTGCAATTACCAAGATATGGTTTAAAGTCACTGAGTACCCTGGCAGTGTAAGGCTTCAATGCATTCCACACATTTAGACCAGTAACTGTACAGACAGGGACTAAAGGTGGAATTATCTTGAGTTACATCAGTGACAAGCATACATTTAGGTTGGGTAAACAGGATGATACCTTTGGAGTTCTTCCAAGTCCAGATTACCATAGACAAAAGTCCCATACTGTATCCTAGTAAGTTATAGGTCATTCTGTATGTCCCACAAAAGCCATAGCTCATACTTAGATCTGTTGGAGACACTCACCATTCAACCAAGTATCATACAAATGGAGGACTTTAATTTGCCCTTTATAAACTGGAAATCCTACACAACCCCAAATTTGCAGGCACAGAGATTCCTAGACTTTGTAAACACATATACCCTGGCCAGTTAGTGCATACACCTACTAGAGATACAAACATATTAGACTTGGTACTCACAAATGTGTCCTGTCTGGTAAGGTCAGCAGTCTGCTTTGAAATAAGAATCAGTTCCATAACTCCAGCAAACTATTTAACAATTAGAGACTACTAAGACAAACTTCCTTTTATTAAAGCACTAAATCACATAACCTGCTTATCCCCTTCTAATGATGTCCTTCAAGGATGCATCTGCAGTCATAACATATGGGTTGTCCTGCCTCAGGCAGCCCTTCGGTCAGCCGGATTCCAAAGTCTGGGTCTGGCCTCGGCTGATGTCGCACTTTCCCCGACGTCAGAGCGTCTGGGGTACAAAAGCATCAGCCGACGCCATTTTCCTCAGTCTTTCTTGCCGCGCGGTGCCCGAAGCAGAAGCTGTTCGCAAGTGCCGGTTGGTCAGATCCAGAGATTTCAGCTACCAAAGACTTTGAAAAAAGCTAAGTACCCCGTTGGGGACTCTTTCTTGCCTCAGCCGATGTCAGACAAAGTAAATAATTGTTTAACTTGTGGGAAACAAATACCTCATAAGGATTTCCATTCTTACTGCCTTCCTTGCTTAGGCCCAGACCACGACGTATCAGCCTGTTTAGCCTGTGCCTCCTTCAACCGACGAACTCTTAGACGTCGGTCGGAGTTTGCAGAGGAATTTTTTGGAGCCGCTTTTGCTTATAAAATGCCATCGGAGACTCCGACTTCGCATATGGTCAAAAAACGCAAGGAAAAGGACCGACACTCGCGGCCCGCGGTTTCGGCTGAAACCACGGCTAGGCCTACCGCGAGTGTCTCGGTTTCGGCCGAAACAGAGTTCACAGCGATTCCTTCAACCGAAACCATACTTCCGACCACCGAGGCCCGAGAGGCCCCGGCTGAGTCAGCTTCAGAACTCCCTACCGAAGCTAGTGTTCAGGAATTGTCCGACACCATACCTTTGGACATTTCTACCCCTGCACGTGGGGCAGCTAGGCCCCCAGCTTCTATGTCTATTAAGGCCTTTTCCAGGGCTAAAGCTGCCAAACTTTCAAAAGCTTTGCCTGTCAAATCTACATCCCAGAGGCCTTCTTCTAGTTCACAGATCCTCAGCCTTGCTGAGGACCTTATCTCCTTAATCAGGGGTTCACAACCTCACCCAGACAGGGCCTCTCAACCTCCTCCAGACAAAAGACCCAGGACTGAACCCTCTGAACCTCACTCCTCAGATTACTCCACAGATGGATCTGACTTGTCAGACCACCAGGAAGGCTTACTCCTTATGAGGATTCAGATGCAGAGAAATCTATCCTTCGCCTCCCTCCTGAAGAATTTTCCTTTGGGGAGACTTTACACTCCATGAGAGAGCACTTTCAATGGCAAGGTCAGGATTTCTCTGATTCTAGAAAAAGATTAAGGACCTTTTTGCATTTGCCTCAGCATAGGCCCTTAGCTATACCTCCTGTTCTAAATGTAATTGATGATGTGTACAATGATGTCAGTACAGCCCCTGATTCTCGTCCTCCGGCCCCTGCCAAACCTGACAGATATTACAGGGTCCCGGATTCTCATTTCCATCTGTATAAAGCCCATGCTGCAGATCCAGAAACTATTTCTCAGGGCCCTAAAGGGGTTGCAGCCGCTACTGCCAAAAATCCCCTACACTCTGAAAGAGAATCTAGAGCTTTAGAGAGATGGGGAAAAAAGGTGTATACATCTGCAACTCTTTCTGCCAGGGCATTAAACTGTCAATTCCATATGATACAGTACCAAGAGTTTTTGTTAGATCAACTGAGTAAGAAACTTTCTTCTCCTGAACCCTTAGACCGTAAATCCCTTCAGGATTTGGTACATAACTCACAACAGGTTAGTAATCATTTTTTAAAATGTGGCTATGATGCACTGGAGGCTTCATTTAGATCAGCTATGACTGGGGCAGTTATTCGTAGGCATGCCTGGCTGAAGGAGCAATCTTTGCCAGACCATGTCAAAGCTAAACTCCTCGATGCTCCAATGGAGAAACAAAATTTATTTGGCTCCCCTGCACAGGAGATTCTAAAAAAGGTTGAAGAAAAAGCAAAATCTGTGCAAACAGTTAAAGATTTCCTGCAAGTTCAACCACCGAGGTTCAGCAGAAACTGGCCTACAAAGAATTGGTCCTTTCCAGACTCTACCAGAGCCCAGAGAGGCAGGAACAGGCGCCCTAGAGGCAGAGGTCAATCGAAGGGCTCCTACAGAGGCCGTCAGTGGCAGCCTGCCAACCAGAGGAGTAGTGCAACTGCTACAACTACAACCACTACTACAGGACAGACCCAATGACTTGACTCTGATTCCGCCTACCAGGGATCAACTGGAAGCACCCTTGGGCGGAAAGCTGGCTTTATTCTCAAAAAACTGGCATTGCATTACAAAGGATACATGGACATTGCAAATAATAGACAAAGGATACAGGTTTCACTTCCATACTTTGCCAAAAAGAAGCGGAATGCCAAACCTTCCACCAAATTAGAAGGCAGAGGCTTTAAGACAAATCAGCAATTTACTTCAGATGAAAGCCATAGAAAAGGTACCATGTTCAGAACAAGGCCAAGGATTTTACTCCAGACTATTCCTTGTACCAAGAAAAGAAAACCAATGGAGGCCTATTCTCGACCTGTCCGCACTGAACACCTATCTCATTGTGCCAAAATTCAAAATGTTGACCCTACAGCAACTTCTTCCCATGTTGGGCAAGGAGTCTTGGCTGGTGACTCTAGATCTCAAGGAGGCATACCTGCACGTCCCTATCCGACCAAATTGCAGAAGACACCTCAGATTTCTTGCAGGATCAGAGCATTATCAATTCTCAGCATTGCCCTTTGGCTTATCTACTGCGCCCAGAGTATACACGAAATGCCTGGCATCTGTAATTGCACATTGCAGACTTCAGGGAATTCAGATTTATCCATACCTGGACGACTGCCTAATACAAGCGGACAACAAGAAAAAATTGTTAAAGGACTTGGCCTATGCCATACACCTGCTACAGACCTTGGGATACACAGTCAACATTCAAAAGTCAAGACTAGTACCATCCCAAAGGATAACCTTTCTGGGTGCAGATCTGGACACAATCACCCAGATGGCTTTTCTTACAGAAGAAAAACCAAAACAACTTCCAGACTACTTCATGAATCTGTCAAGACAAACTCAGCTTACTGCAAGGAAAGTCCTGCAGGCCCTGGGTTACATGGCATCCTGCATAATTTTAATCCCACATGCCAGGCTGCATATGAGGAAATTACAATGGTACCTAAGGAGTGTATGGTCTCAACACAGTCACAGTTTAGAAACCATGATACCAATCATTCCATGCCTTCAAGAGGAATTCCTGTGGTGGGCTCAGGCCTGCCAGTCCAACAGAGGGTTGCCTTTCAACAAACCAAAAACAAGGCAGACCATCACCACGGACGCCTCAGACCGAGGATGGGGAGCACACATGGAGGACAAATGTATCCAAGGCCTATGGCCTCAAGGACAGCTAAGCATGCACATAAACCAAAAGGAAATGCTGGCAGTGAGGCATGCAATCGAGGCATTCAGACCCTTCCTCCAACAAGGACATCTGTTAATAAGGACAGACAACACAACAGTCATGTGGTACATAAACAAACAAGGAGGCACACATTCCTACCCGCTATGCCGGATGGCTATGAATCTGTGGAATCTATGCCTGAATCTCAATATCCAGCTGCAGGCCCAATTCGTACCAGGAAAAGAAATAAGCAGAACTACCATGGATGCACATGAATGGATGCTGCATCCAGACATCTTCAAACTCATAACAAAGACATGGGGAATGCCGGAGATAGATCTGTTCGCCTCCCCACTCAACCACCAACTGAAGACATTCTGCTCAAGGACATACCACCCACAAGCTTGGAGGGTGGACTCTCTCTCTTTCAGCTGGAATGCTCTAACAGTATATGCCTTCCCACCTCTCCCATTGATGTACAAGGTTCTACTGAAGATCAGGGAGGAACAGCCAAAAGTGATACTAATAGCTCCGGACTGGCCAAGGCAACACTGGTATCCATTATTGAGAAGCATGTCTCAGGCAAAATCATGGCCTCTACCCCTATGGCCTCTTCTTCTGACGCAGAACAATTACAAGACCCTGCATCCCAACTTGAAAACATTGCAGCTAACTGCCTGGAAAATTCCTTAAACCCCAATCAAACTATTTTATCTCAGAGGGTGAAGGACATTATCCTGGAGGCTCGAGCCCTCCACAAGGAAGACATACTCGGCTAAATGGAAGAGATTTCTCATTTGGAGCACATCAAAGGGCACAGATGTCACAGTGGCAAACCTAACACATATCCTACAATACTTAGCAGCATTGTTCCACAATGGCCTGTCCTACTCTTCCATTAAGATTCATGCTTCAGCAATTTCAGCAGAATACAATGTGGATCCACCTATCTTCTCACACCCTCTCCTCAGACAATTTCTGAGAGGGATCAAAAATATTAAACCTCCAAGAAGACCCCCTCTACCTGCCTGGGATCTCAACTTTGTGCTGGAGAAACTGACACTACCTCCTTTTGAACCAGCAGCATCAGCTGATCTACAGTTTCTATCTTGGAAAACTGCATTCCTTCTGGCAATCACTTCAGCAAGAAGAGTTTCTGAGTTGCAAGCATTAATGGCAGTGCAGCCTTTTCTTATTTTCCACCAGGACAGAGTGTCACTAAGAACCAATCCTACTTTTATGCCAAAGGTGGTATCTAGGGTATCCTTGAACCAAGCTATTCACTTGCCTACGTTCTTCCCTAATCCACAGAATAGAGGGGAAAAACTTTTGCACACCCTGGATATACACAGACAACTACGCTACTACTTGGACAGAACAAAAACTAGCAGAAAAACTGACCAACTGTTTGTAGCATATGCAACTGGGGTGCAAGGAAGAGCAATTTCCAAACAGACAATTTCAAAATGGATAGGAAATTGCATTCACTTTTGCTACTCCTTTCATGGAAAGACAGTGCCTGAAAATATCAGGCCTCACTCCACAAGGGCCACGGCCACCACTACAGCCTTCCTACGGGGGGTGGCTACCAAGGACATTTTAGAAGCTGCTACTTGGAGCTCCGTGCATACATTTGCCAAGCATTACAATCTACCTTTATACTCCAGATCCAGAGCAGGGTTTGCAACTGCAGTCCTGCAGGGGATCTTAACTACACCATCCTTTTCTTAGTACCTCCTCCCCCAGATTGGCTGTGGTATTCTACCCATATGTTATGACTGCAGATGCATCCTTGAAGGACATAGTACAGTTTTGTACCTACCATAAATGTAGATGTCCAATAGGTATGCATCTGCAGTCAGGATTACCCTCCCTCCTTCCCCTCTGTGGTAGTCCTAGGGTGCTTACCCCTCTTTTAGCTAGCTGGGGGAATCTATTATGGTGTATTTGTTTGTTTACACATGTACATAATTTGCAAATGTTTGGAATTTTTCAGCATTTATCCAAATTTAGCCTTCCTAGAGGGCACCTGGCATCTGGGGCAAGAAAAACTGAGGAAAATGGCGTCGGCTGATGCTCTTGTACCCCAGACGCTCTGACTTCGGGGAAAGTGCGACATCAGCCGAGGCCAGACCCAGACTTTGGAATCCGGCCGACCGAAGGGCTGCCTGAGGCAGGACAACCCATATGTTATGACTGCAGATGCATACCTATCGGACATCTACATTTATGGTAGGTACAAAACTGTACTTTGTTGTTGTGTCTTTCAGCTTTTCCCGGTTAGGGGTTGCCACAGCGGAACTCCGGTCCGCTAATGATTGGCAGTAGATTTTTACATGCCGAGTTGCCAGCCCTGATGCACAACCTTCAACGAAGGTACGCCCATTCACGCATATCTCCACACAGAAGACGCTATAGCTGAGGATCGAACAGGATAACGTCTTACTGTAAGGCAACAATGCTACTGTCGCACCATATCCCCTTCTAATACCTCACATTATTGTACTACTTAAACTACTATACATATTTCTAATAAATACAACCAAATTATTATTCAGTCACTACTTCTCTATTAGCACTTAGACTTCCTTATCTCCTCTAATATCTTACTCTATTGTATTTCTTTAATTACTCCTAGCCATTTTATAGACCACTATTTATACCTCTCAACTGTCCAGATTTTTGCAGAATGTCCACATATTTGCTTCATATGTTTGGTGTCTTCATCATAAAATTTGTGGCGAATTATTGAAGACTGAAGTTGCTAAACAATGAAAGACACTTGAGTTTCAAACTTCATATACTCAGAAAATGCATTAGAACACAAATCATGTTATTCTAACAACTTTCTAAGTTTATATGAACAATATCTAAAACCTGTCCATATTTTGGGATCTCTCCCCCCCCCCCCCATTATTTTTGCTTTGTCCAGATTTCTTGTGCTAAGACGTTAAGCGGTATGCCACTCTTCTTTTTGTAAAGTTGCAGTATAAGGCTTGTAAATTTAACGTTTGTGAATATCAACACAAATTTTATTATATAACTATTATTTATGCTATGTATTCACTGAAACTGCATTACAAAATTTGTTATAGCAAATGTCGATTGCATTGAATATGATACCTTGGAGCTTTTCTCCCCTGGCCTTTGCTGAAAAAGGGTACCTGTGCCTAGTTAGACTTTCCTAGTAAACAAGTGTCAATCAATAAATAAATGAGCTCTTAGTCAGCACTGTGTGTCAACTTTCATAGGTTCACGTGTGTACGAGTGTGTGTGTGTATATTTATTTATTTATTTATTTATTTATTTATTTTTTTTTTTTTTTTTTTTTTTTTTTTAGGTTTTCCACTTTGTGATTTCCAGCAGCATCAGTGCCATATGCATTTCATAGGTTCATAGTTAGGTACTAGGCTATCGGCCCTGGGGCCTATACAAGCCCAGCCAAAAAGGTACCCTGGCTTTTGCCACCCAATAAAATTATTTTCCTGTGCCACTGTTGTGCAGAGCCACAGAGGTGATCCCCGGGGTGAATTTCCTATTTCCCATTTCCAGTCATCAAGATTTTTCTTGGAGTGCTAATGAGGAGCTTTGTTTGATATAGATAGGTAGTTTATTCCAGAGTATGGGAAGTCTCTGGGACAGGAATCTGTCCCTCGGGCATGTTCTGTTTATTGTGGTGGCAAGGTTTAGGTCCCTAGAGCGTGTAGCTCGGAGGGATTGGGATTTCTGTAAGTGGAGCATGTCCAACAGCTCTGAGTTTGACATAGCTTTGTATGTTATTGAGAGATTGCCTCTGAGTAGGTGATGTGCAACGGAGTAAAGCTGGAGTTTTTTGAGACGGTCTGCGTAAGGCATCTGTTTGAGGCCGGTAATCCTCTTTGTGAGGTATTTCTGCGGCCTTTCCAGTTGTTGTAGATGTCTTGTGAGGTACATACCAAAAGGGGCGTTGTACTCTATAATGGGTCTAATGAGTGATGAGTAGAGGGGAACAATGACCTCTTTTTTTCTGGATGAGAAACCTTTTGTGATGAGGTGTGCCATGTAGAAGGATTTCCTGATTACTGTGGCAATGTGATTATCAAAGGAGAGACTACTGTCCACCTGTGTCCCAAGGTCTCTTATCACACTTACGGTGTTAAGTATACTACCGCCTATGTTGTAGTTCATGGGTACAGAGTTTTTACCAAAGGGGATGACAACGCACTTTTTGGCATTGAGCTTGAGGCCATGGCTTTGACACCAGGCATCTGTCTCAGTGAGGCCCTTTTGTAGGGCGTCCACATCATTAGGAGTTTCGATTATGGCTCCTAGTTTGCAGTCATCTGCGAACTTCGTTAGCCAAACACCTTCTGTGTTAGCCTGTACTTCAGAGAAGTAGATACCAAACAGGAGAGGACCCAGGACTGGACCCTGTGGTACTCCACTTGTCACTGGTCTGAAGTCAGATTTGGAGTCTGCTACTTTCACAGTGTGGGTTCTGTCAGTGAGCCAGTTGGCAACCCATCTTGTAACATAGGGATTTATACCTAGTTTAGTGAGTTTATCTATAATTCTAGAGTGGGGGGTGGTGTCGAAAGCCTTGGCAAGATCTAGATAGGCTGTGTGAACCACCTTACCCTTGTCTACGGCTTTGGTGACTGCTTCAAAGAAGTCTATCAGGTTTAGGAGACATGATCTGCCTTTTACAAACCCGAACTGGGTGGGGTCTAGAGTTTGGAGATTACCAATGTCTTTGTTTATAAGTTCCATGGCCTTGCAGACCAGGCTCGTCAGGCTAATGGGGCGGTAGTTCCTGAGGTCCGTGGTGGCTCCCCCCCTTGTGGAGTGGGATAACTGTTGCTGTGCACCATTCAGCAGGCACAAAGCCTGGGGTGAGGCTGTTATTGACCATGGTAGTTAGGTGGGGTGCCAGTTCATTCTGTAGTTCGTGTAGAACGCAGCCTGGGATGTTGTCTGGTCCCATGGATGCTGTGTTCTTGGCTTTGGAGAGTGTGTTTTTTACCTGTGCAGCCATGATTACAGGAAATTTGCACTCTTCTGGTATAGAGATGGGCTCTTTAGGGGGTGAGAGGGGGTTAAAGTTAGCACTGAACCTATCTGCCAGGATGTTGGCAATATCAGTTGGGTCTGTATGTTTAGTGCCATTGTGCTGTAACTCAGAGCAGATCTGAGTGTTGCCATTGAGATTCTTGACATAGCTATAGAATGCTTTGTGGTTGTCTTTAGAATCAGTGGCGATTTTGTTTTCTTAACTAGCTTTGGAGGATTTTATCAGGGATCGCAGCTTCTTACTGAGGCTGACCAGGGAACTCCTCCACTCATGGGATTTTACTGTCTTTTGCAACAGTTTCTTCCTTCTGTTGTACAGTTTGTTTATGGCAGGGAACCACCAGATTAGCTTCCTTTTTTTTGGAGGATAGCGTCTTGGTTCTGTTTGGGATAGCACGATCCATGCACTCATTTAAGTGCTTATAAAGTGCAATTGTGTAGGATTCAGTAGTCGTCACTGTATTATCCATCTGCATGGGTGTCATGAAGTTTACCACTTCTGTCTTAAGCATGAAGTTGGCTTTGGAGAAATTTTTTACCATGCTTTCCTTAATGGTGGGTGGGGGCAGGATGTGGATATCTAGGGTCATTAGCTTATGGTCGGATCGGACCAATGAGGCATTGACTTCAGGTATAGAACACTGGTCACTCATGTTGATAACGACTAGATCTAGGATATTGTTGCCCCTGGTGGGGGTGTGGATAAGCTGATCCAGGGCATTGGAGTTTATGAATTCCAGAAAGCGTTGAGCGAAGGAGTTGGTACATGAGTAGTTTTCCCAGTTAATGGTGAGGTAGTTGAAATCACCCATTATTAGGGTGTTTGGTTGAACCCTAATATTTTCCAGTACATCAAGAAAAGAGGCGTGGGAATCCTGGGGCATGGTGAGTGATCTGTAGCAAGTTACAATTTGGATTGCAGTTTTGCCCAGAGTTAGTTGCACTTGGATAACCTTGGCTGCATTATGCTGAGCAACTAGCCTGAAGGTGTGGATATCCTTAATGAATATGGACACACCTCCGTCTTTGGTGTTCCGGTCCAGGTTACATGGCCGAAAAGTGTGGTATGAGTTATAGCCTGGTAGTGCAGGGGTGCTCTGTGGAGCCTTGAACCAGGTCTCAGTCATTGCACAGATATCGATGTCCCCATTTTAAGGAGTGCCTCGAGTGAGTGCATTTTGAGATTTAGACTTCTAGCATTGAGTAGCATCACCCTCAGTTTTTGCCTGCGTGTTCCTGTGACGGTGGTGAATTTGTCATTTGAACCTTGCCTAAAAAAGGCACTATAGGGGCGGCAATAACCTTAGCCAGTATCCGGAATCCCAGGGGTGGCAGGTGCAGGCCATCCCTGGCAAAGCATTGTGGTCTGTCGACCATGTCATCCCAGGCAGACATTTACTGGATCCCTTTAGAATGGCACCAGAAGCTTAGCCAATTGTTGAAGTCAATTATTTTGTCCTTGTACTGCGGCATCATTCTGGGTGATGGCAGAATGCTACTCAGGGCTAGGGTCATACCTGCCTGGGCTACAAGATCGGAGAGCTCTTCCATGTCTCTTTTCATATAGTCCAGGGAGGTACGTCTCATGTCGTTCACACCAACATGGACAATGACAGAGTCATATTTGTACTTGTTGAGTGACCTGAGTGCATGGGTTATGTGGGGGATCCTGGCACCCGACAGGCAGCTGACAGTAACCGTCTCCTTGTTTAGCCTGATGAGTGGGACATCAGTGTGCCTGACTATAGTCACCTATGACTAGTGTGTTGGGTACGTTGTTTTGCCTTATTGGCTGTGCTTGAGTGGCAGACTGATTTTGCGGGCTATGTGTCATTTGGGTTGTGTTGGGGGTTGGAGGTTGCTTGCATTTCTGCTTTGGAGGTCTCTGTTGCTAGAGCAGATTATTATCGAGAGCCTCTGCGAATGTTTTTGTGTTTCTATGTGTGGATTTTGGTGGTGTAGATTTAGTGAGACTATGTGATGAGTGTGGTGTAGTGCAAGTGTTTACCTTCTCCTCTTGACTGTCAAATTCAGTCTTGATTGGAGAGAGCTTTACCTCCAGTTTGGCTAGCTAAGTGCATCTCTCACAGGTTGTAGTGTTGGGTGGTGGGAGGAGAGGGTTGTCTGTGTACATGAGGCAATTTCTATATTGCCCCAAGATGCCCAGATTCATCAGATAGACAGGAGAGAACACTGGGAGCTGACCCTTGGACATGCCTGAATAAAAAAAAAATTTCCTCTAGATAAGTGAGGAAAGTGAGTACAAGAGCTGTTTTTCTCTAAGCAAGTAAGGAAAGTAAGTACCAAAACTGTTCTCCTCTTTGTAATGAGGAAGGTTTAGTGCTGTAGTAATTAGTAGGTTATTTAGTGCTTACAAGTTCTGAACAAGTGCTGATCAAGAATAAGCAAATTCAAGTGCTAAAACTAAGAATCTGTATTTGGACTAAACTAGTTACAGGAAAGGGGGAAACAAGTGCAAATGCAGGCTTTTAAATCAGAAGGTTGAGAGAGATGGAAAAACTGCCCAAACGGCCAATAACTACAATTTCTGGGCCAGAACCACTCCTTATGTGGTAGATAGGTTACCTAGTGCTTACCACTCCCACTGATAATCTAGAAGGCTTCCCTCCAACACAGAAAGCTTGGGGGGGCTCAGAAGCTTACATACAGTCCTGGATACAGCAAATCTGAATCCGGACTACACTAGTTACAGGAAAGGTATATATATATATATATATATATATATATATATATATATATATATATATATATATATATATATATATATATAGGTGTGTGTATATATATATATATATATATATATATATATATATATAGGTGTATGTATATATATATATTTTTTTTTTTATATATATATACAGAAAAGTAGCTAAAACAGCAGTAAAAACAATTCAAAAGCAGTGCAAGCTAGCACACTTGAGTATGTAGCAATGTTACACCAAACAGTTTAAAAAATGCAATTAAATTAAAAATGACTAAAAGCAAGTGCAGAAGGAGTATATTAGGTAGAATGAGGTAAACAGAGGAGACTGAGGGGAGTGTCCCAGATCAAATCTACAGTGGGGGCGGGCAACTGCAAAAGCCTCCAAATTTAAAAACACAGGAATAGTGAGGGTGGGTATGGGAAAACCAACACCTTCAGCAGAGATCTGAAAAACTATACAGTGAAGCAAAAATAACAGTGCACAACTCTGAAGTCAGCCAGCAATAATATAAGATTAGTCAAACAACAATTACCAGTACACAACCCTGAAGTGGCAGAAAAATATACTCAGCTCTGTATATCTCCAGATAGTTTGAAGAGCACTCTGTAAGGTACAGGAAGGCTCCAGCAACGACATGCAGACTTTTACTAAGAGGGTCTAATTTTATGCAAGTAATGCTTGAGATAGTCAGATAACACACAGGATGTAAAACCAGTTATACCAACTTAAGACACAGAGAAATAGGGGGAGGGGGGGGGGAAACACCTTCATAGAGATCTGAAAAACTATACAGTGAAGCAAAAATAGTGCACAACTCTGAAGTCAGCCAACAATGATGTAAAATTAGTCAAACAACAATTACCAGTACTCAACTCTGAAGTGCCAGGAAAATATACTCAGCTCTGTATATTTCCAGATAGTTTGAAGAGCACTCTGTCAGGACACAGGAAGGCTACAGCAGTGATGTCCTGATGCCAGTATATTCTGTGGCGTCTGTTTTTCTTGCATCTGTCCTGCTGACTCCTATGATATTTCTTGTCTAGATTTTAATAGTTTGCAAAGTTCTTCTAAAAGTGCAATGTATATGGCCTATTTCTCAGTGCCTGGAGTCTATTCAGTTTGTCTTTTCATCTCTACCAGCTTTCTCAGTCCAGTGATAGTCTAAGTGTTGCCACAGATTTTCAGGCTGGCATCTGCTTTTTGAATAATACTGACAGTAATCTCAGATCAGTACATTCCATGGCTCCTGGTTTTCTGACATTTAGTCTACGCATTGCTGTGATGCTACTGTGTTGAATTTTATCAGTAGGGGCCTCTCACTAGTGTAAGTGATCTCTGCCTCACACTTCTGCGGTCCTAGATTCAGTAATGCTTTCCAGTCTGTGTAAGGAGTTTGTCTATTCCACCAGCATCTCTAAAGGTTTTCTTTGTTACTCTGATTTCCTCCCATCTCCCAAAGTCATGCTGGTCGGTTGCCTACTTTAGTGTATCTCTGTATATATTGAATTTAACTTTGCCCTTTTTGCCTGAGTCATGACTGGAAAGGTCCATGATGATATGTTTAATTTCTCATTTAATAAAAAAAAGTTATCCATTAGGACTGTTGTTAATGCCACCAGTGTGTGCTCCTTTACTGTTGGCATCATGATCATTTAAATACTGTACTTTTGCAACTGTTATAGCCTTATGCTTACATCTGTATACAAATTAAAAAATGCAAACTCTTTTTTAATGTGAATGACATGACATTTTCTTGGTAGGGAAAGTAAGTATTCATCTGGCAGTAAAACAACACTGTGAACTGTGATTTAAGAAGCTATACCCGATACAGAATAGATTCGCCACTTGCATTTTAACACTCCAGTGATAAGCTTTAGGTTGTACATTGAATGAAGGCAGGAAAATAATTTTTAAAAGATGTTACCATTACCAATTGACTTATTCTAACAAGTACCCCTGATACAGTGAGACATTGATATGCATATATATGGAAATCTTAAAACAATGTTAAGTAGTACAAACCCTCAGGCTCTCCACATCAGTTGAGGTATCTACAGCAGAATACACCACTGTATGGACAAGTGACTCAAGTTCCTAAGCATGATGCTATTTTAATAACTTTCCCCAGCACAAAAAAAAAAAAAAAAGTCAGCATCTATAAATTTAGCTCTGGCAAGCAAAGCAATTGCAAACTTTAAGTATGGTCATAAACCTGCCACCATATTAATATAATAAAACTTTTTGCTTTCTTACTGTTACCAGGAGCCTGAGCACTTTTGTTGTCAATGAACTGATGTTCTTCGTGTTTCACTGTTGCAGTCATTACATTTGGGTAATCTGCTTGCAGGTTGCCCTCAGTCGGCCTGATTAACAAAGTCTTGGGTCCTGCATCAGTTGCTGTCCCTTCTTCCATGACGTCAGGTCGTCAGGGGTATAAAACATGCAGCCGACACCATTACATCAGTCTTTCTTGCTGTGCGGTGCCGAAGCAGAAGCAGTTCACAAATGCCGGTCAGCCGACTCCTGAAATTTTCGTTTTCGAGTTTCAGAACCGAAGTCTTCAACTAAAAGATAAGTACCCCATTGGGGAAACTTTTTCTTGCTCCTTACCAATGTCAGTAAAAGTTAATAATTGCATTACTTGTGGAAAGCAAATACCACATAAAGATTTTCATTCATACTGTATTCCTTGCCTAGGCCCTGACCACAACGTACCTTGCTGTCCGTTTTGTGCCTTATTTAATCAGCGCACTATCCGTCGTCGATATATTTTTGCCTCTAAATATTTCAGTTCTCAGTTTAATTATCAAGAAATGTCGACGGTTAGCCATCTGACTACCGGGATTCTGAAAAAATGCAAAGATAAAGACAGAGACAGGCTGCCAAGGTCTAAAACTGCTGACGACGCTTCTAAGCCAGTCACCAGTTCGCCGGTACTCAATGAGGCACTTTCACAGCCCCTGATACCCGCTACTTCTGATTCGCAGGCCTCTACTGAGACCCATTCGGAGTCCGGTATGCCGCGAGATACTTCAACTATGGAAACCGGGGATGTCTCTACCCTGGATGGGTCCGAGCCGCTGTGCAGGCACCGGCTTCTGAGGGTGTATTCACGCCTACAGACTTGCATATTAAATTGACACCTCCTTCATTACTAAGGCCTAAATCTCGATCCATGTCTAAACAAATGATGCCCAGGCCACATGCTAAGGCCTCTATGCCTAAAAAACAAATGATAAAAATGGCTGAAGATCTAATAACTCTAATCAGGGGTAGCCAACCTCCCCCCCTTCTAAGAGGCCTAGGGCTGAGCTTGACTATGATCAGGATTCTGTTTTTTCTGACTCTTCTGATGACCTACATTTGTCCTTACCTACTTATGAGGATTCTGATGCAGAGGACTCTATTCCCTCTGCTTCCCCTCCTGAGGAATTTTCTTTTGGGGAAACCTTACATACTCTAAGGGAGCATTTTCACTGGAAAAGCAAGGAATTTTCTGATTCAAAAAAGAGCGGGATTTCCTTCCCCTACCTCAGCATAGGCCTTTGGCTATTCCTCCTGTACTAGACATTGTTGATGATGCTTTCTCGGAATCCAGTTTGGCCCCAGATTCCCTGCCTCCTGCTCCCAGTACACCTGACAGATACTACAGGGTCGCTGAGTCCCATAAGTTCCTTTTCAAAAATCATATTGCAGATCCAGAGACTATTTCACAGGGGCCCAAGGGCATTAAGGCTTCTACTGCTAAAAATCCTACCCCTTCTGATAGACTCCAGGGTGCTGGATAGATGGGGTAAAAAGGTTTACACTTCAGCAACCTTGGCCATTAGAGCTTTAAACTGCCAATTTCATATGTTAAAGTATCAGCAACATGTTACTGGACTGCTTAAACAGAAAATTATGTTGATTCCAGACTGTGTGGAAAATAAAGACTTGCAGGATTTAATGCATTCTGCTGAACAAGTTGGAAAGCATACTTTGCAATGTGGTTTTGATTCTTTAGAGGCCTCTTGCAGGGCTGCTGTTACTGGGTCTGTGCTTAGAAGGCATGCTTGGCTTAAGGAGCCATCTTTGCCTGATCATGTTAAAGCTAAATTGTTGGATGCTCCTTTAAATCAGGACCGCCTGTTTGACCACAAGGCTGAAGACGTTCTTAAAAAGATGGAAGATAAAGCTAAATCTATGCAAACCTGTTAAAGATTTTTTAAAGTTCAGCCTGTTAGATTTAGTAGGCACTGGCCTTCTAAGAATTGGTCCTTTCCAGCCCCTTCCAGGTCTTCTCAAGCCAAACCCAGACACAGCAAAAACCCCAGGTTTCAGTCCCAGGGGACTCACAGAACTAAGCAGTGGGGGGCCTCCACTTCCAAGTCTGGGAATAACAAGACTCCCCCCTATGGTAAACTGTCTCAATTACTTCCTTTTAAAATTTCCAAGCACTTACCTTCTGACTACCCCTTTGGGGAGAAAAATTGCTCTTCGTGCAAAGAACTGGGAACTCATTACCCAGGACAAATGGGTTTTAAATATAGTGTCCCAGGGATACAGATTTCACTTCCACACGTTGCCAACGCCAAATGGGTGGCTGGACCTACCCCCAAATCAGTGGGCAGAGGCTCAAAAACAAATACTTTCTCTCTTAAGCATGGGGGCTATTCAACTTGTACCAGAAGAGGAAAAGGGACAAGGTTTCTACTCAAGACTTTTCCTGGTACCCAGAAAAGACAAATCATGGTGTCCTATCCTGGACCTGTCTACTCTAAACTCCTTTCTGGAGATTCCAAAATTCAAGATGCTGACTCTTCACCAATTACTTCCTATGCTAGGCAAAGACGCCTGGTTGGCAGCACTAGATTTAAAAGAAACATACCTGCACATCCCAATCAGGGAATCTTGCAGAAGATACCTACGTTTCAAAGCAGCCTACATGCACTGTCAGTTCTCTGCACTGCCCTTTGGCTTATTTACTGCGTCCAGGGTATTCACAAAGTGCCTAGCTCCAGTTATTGCATTTTGCAGGCAAAGAAGCATTCAGATATACCCATACCTGGACGATTGTCTAATTCAAGCAGAAAGCCAGGACATACTTTTGAATCATCTGGCCTTTGTACAAAGGGTGCTAACTTGTCTGGAGTACACTATAAATGAAAAGAAATCACAACTGGTACCCTGTCAACAAATTACATTCCTGGGAGCAAGCTTGAATACAACTTCCCAGATGGCTTACCTCACGCCAGAAAAGCAAATTCATTTGACAACCTACTTCAAACAAGTGGCCACAAAAACGCTGCTATCTGCAAGACAAATATTGCAAGCCTTGGGGTTCATGGCCTCCTGCATTCTTCTAATTCCATATGCAAGACTGCATGTGAGGAGACTACAGTGGTATCTAAAAAGCCTATGGAGTCAACATTCTCACAGCCTAGAAACAATGATTCCTATCATACCTTGCCTACGCCTAGAGTGCCTTTGGTGGGCAGATGCCTGCCACCAAAACAAGGGACTACCTTTCACAGCACCCCCTGCCGCCCAAACTCTAACAACAGATGCATCAGACTATGCTTGGGGGGGGGGTGGCTAACCTGGCAGGGAAGTGCATTCAGGGCAAATGGAACCCAAATCAATTGCACCTGCATATCAATCAAAAAGAAATGTTAGCTGTACAGAATGCTCTGACAGCCTTCAATGACTACATTCTTCCAGGACAACTAATGGTAAAGATGGACAACACCATGGTTATGTGGTATATAAACAAGAAGGGGGCTACACATTCTTACCCCCTCTGCAGACTAGCCATGGCATCGTGGAACACAGCCTTGAGCTACCAAGTGCACCTAAAAGCTCAATTCCTGCTGGAAAATTAAATACACTGGCAGACGGACTAAGCAGAAACCTCATGGACCCACATGAGTGGAAACTGGAACCAAGGATTTTCAGCATGTTGACAAGCGAATGGGGGAGCCCAGATATAGACCTGTTTACCTCCCCCCAGAGCTACCAATTGGACAAAGGAAAGTGGATGCTCTGTCCTTCAGCTGGAAAAACCTATCAGTCTATGCCTTTCCCTCACTGCCTCTACTCTCCAAAGTACTACTACATGTCAAACAGGACAAACCAAGGATGATTTTGATTGCACCAGACTGGCCGTGCCAACACTGGTACCCCCTTCTGCGCAGTGTGTCACAGTTATCTCCATGGCACCTGCCTCAGACTCCTTCCCTGCTGTCTCCACAGGAGAACCAGATTCTGCACCCTCAGCTTCCAACACTGACCCTTGCAGCCTGGCTAATTACTTAAACTCTCCCGTACCATCCCTGAGAAAACCTGTGATGGATGTCATCTTAGAGGCAAAGAGGCCTAGTACTAGAAAATCTTATGCTGAAAAATGGAAAAGATTCTGTGCCTGGAACCAATCTCAAGGGATGAGCACAGCAGCGCCCAATTTACCTCAGATTTTACAATACTTAACTGAGATGCTTCACAAGGGCCTGTCTTTTTCCTCCATTAAAATCCACACCTCAGCCATTTCAGCTCATTATAACACAGAACCACCCCTCTTCTCTCATCCACTGCTCAAGCAGTTCCTCAGAGGGGCCAGAAATTTGAGACCTCCCAGGAAAGCTCCAACCCTAGCCTGGGACCTTAACTTTGTATTGGAGAAACTCACTCTACCTCCTTTTGAGCCAGCTGCTACTGCAGACTTAAAAATCCTTTCTTGGAAAACAGCTTTCCTTTTAGCAATCACTTCAGCTAGAAGGGTATCTAAATTACAGGCCCTTATGGCAGTGAAGCCTTTTATCATCTTTCATGCAGACAGGGTGTCACTCAGAACCAATCCATCTTTCATGCCCAAGGCAGTATCCAGTGTGGCTCTTAATCAGTCCATTCATTTGCCAACCTTCTTTCCTAATCCACAGAACAAAGGGGAACGGATACTGCATTCCTTGAATGTGCACAGACAACTTAGATTCTACTTGGACAGGACTAAACCTCAAAGAAAATCTGAACAACTGCTGGTAGCATTTGCTGCCGGGGCAGAGGGGAAGGCTATTTCAAAGCAAACCATTTCTAAATGGATAAGCCATTGCATTCATTTCTTCTGAAAGCACCATGAAAAACCTATCCCCAGGGGATCAGACCTCACTCCACCAGGGCTGTATCTACTTCTACAGCCTTTCTCAGAGGCTTTCCTACCAGGGACAGCCTAAAAGCTGCTACCTGGAGTTCTGTACATACTGTCACCAAGCATTATCATTTGCCAATTTTCTCTAAATCCAGAGCTGGCTTTGCCACTGCAGTCTTGCAGGGCCTTATAGCTGGCCCTAATGCTATTTAAACTCCTCATCCCAACCATAGCTTTGGGAATCTACACAAATGTAATGACTGCAACAGTGAAACATGAAGAACATAGTACAGTTGTGTACACTTACCGTAAATGTAGATGTTCGAGTGTATTCACTATTGCAGTCCTGGTTACCCTCCCTCCTGCCCCCTATCTTCTTTTGGCTATACCTCTACTTTCCTTTACTATGCTTAAAAGCCTTTTTGGTGTATTTTCTTTTTTGTGGAGGTATACATTTGTGTTTTTATGTTTAATTGCTTCCCATTAGGGGGGCACCTGACATCTGGGGCAAGAAAATCTGATGTAATGCCGTCAACTGCATGTTTTTTACCCCTAACGACCTGACGTCATGGAAGAAGGGACAGAAACCGACGCAGGACCCAAGACTTTGTTAATCAGGCCGACTGTGGGCACCCTGCAAGCAGATTACCCAAATGTAATGACTGCAACAGTGAATACATTCAAACATCTACATTTATGGTAAGTGTACAAAACTGTACTTTTCTTGATAGTCATGTATCCGTTGTTATTAGCAATTATTAGACGGCCTAGCCGATCTCCAAAGGCATATTTTCCATGCCCCAGGATGTTATACTTATCTAGTCCTCCCTTATTAGACTCCAATAGAATGTAATGACTCCTTTAGCATGTGTCCTCACTCATAAGCCAGCTCAAAAGGCCAAACCATTTTCTCACTAAAAGGATCAAAGGCCTGAGTTCCATGACTATTCCCCACTTGGGAATTATAGACAAACTCACTAACCTAAATATAAACCCCTACATCACAAGATGGGTTGTTAACTGGCTCACAGACAGAACCCATACAGTGAAAATAGGAAACACTAGGTCCAACTCCAAACCAGTGACAAGTGGAGTACCCCAGGGCTCAGTCTTGGGACCTTTCTTGTTCAGTATTTACTTCTCCAAGGTACAAGCAAACACAGAGGGACTATGGCTAACAAAGTTCACAGACTACTGCAAACTGGATGCCTTAATTGAGACTCCTGCTGGCATAGATATCCTTCAAAAGGGGCTCACTGAAACAGATACATGGTGCCAAAATCATGGCCTCAAGCTAAATGCCAAAAAGTGCATTGTCATCCCCTTCAGGAAAAATCAAGTACCTACGAATTACCACATAGGTGGTAGCTTACTTAACATGGAGAGTGTGATAAGAGACCTAGGGACCCAGGTGGATAGTAACCTCTCCTTCGATAACCACATCGCTAAAGTGGTTAGAAAATCCTTCTACATGGCCCACCTTATGACGAAGGGGTTTGCATCTAGAAAAGGGGAAGTTATTGTCCCCCTCTACTCATCACTTTACTAGACACCTGCAACAACTGGAGATGTCTCAAAAATACCTCATCAAGAGGATAATGGGCCTAAAACAGATGCCCTATGCCACCAGGCTAAAAAAACGTCAACTGTACTCAGTTGCATACTGGCTGCTCAGAGGTGATCTCTGCCTGACATACAAGGCTATGTCTAACCCCGAGTTGCTGGAAATGCTCCACCTAAGGAAAACCCAATCTACCCGAGCTACACGCTTTAGGGACCTAAACCTGACCTCAACAATAAACAGGACTTGTTGGAGGGATAGATTTGAGTCCCAGAGACTCCCCTTGCTATGGAATAAGGTCCCCATATATGTGAGGCAGAGCTCCTCATTAGCACTCTTCAATAAGAATCTTGATGAGTGGATGGGGAACAGGAAATTCACCCCGGGAATCACTTCTGTGGCTCTGCTCGACAGAGGCGCAGGTAATTAAACCACTTGGGAGGCGCAAGCCGAAACAGTTTGGCTAGGCTTAATTATGCCCTAGGGCCAATAGCCTAGTACCTACCTATGAACCTAGTCTGACTTTTTCAGATCACATTAAAGATCTGTTTGTCTTCTCTGTTGCATACTGACTCAATGTGACCTCTGCCTAACCTGAAAGGTCTTACATGATCCTGTCTTG